>NW_026909664.1:0-134272 GCF_023558435.1 Drosophila sulfurigaster albostrigata | reverse complement strand
TTCATCATGTTTGTTACAAAAGTATGCTGCTGCTCTCTCTCCAATACTACTGTCTAATGCTGACACAAACGATTCCAAGCCTTTTCAATTAAAAACAAAGGTGTCAGCTTTTATGACGTTCATTCAACTCTTTACTGTTTGAATATGCAGTAGTAACATGTCCTCTACGCGCTTCATGCAAAGTTTTGATTCCACGATCACCACGTGCTAAGATGTGGCATGTGAAAAGCAGGATAATATCCGAAACTATTTTTGTATGGGAAGACATAAGAATATTGATTCATTCTATTTATGTCAAACATACACACATATACCGAAGCATTTAATACGTGACAATGCTAATTTTATTATAATGTTTAAACAAGATGATTTGAACATGCGTCATATATATCGAGATCACGTAAACAGTGACATGGACTATGAATCATTTATGGAAATTTCACGAAAATGCTGGGAGGAGAAATTTGATTTCTACTAATCTCTAAAGATGATGATATGAAAAATGGGCGATACAGAAAAGGCTTTGATCAATTCATTATACTTTAAAAATATGAATATAAAACTAATGATATGATGATTAAACAACAGTCCAAACTCAGACTTCAAAATGTCTACATCACTAACATTTGCATTAAATGGAAACACATCAGTTATAACCGAAAATTTTTTCCCACAAATTGAATTAAATAGAAATTATGAGTGTGCTCTCATTGACTTTCACACATACAATTCTATACCAAACGTAGATAGAGGGAACAATCTATTTCATATTGGAAATAAATGTATAGAAATACTTGTTGGATCGTATGAACTCAAAGAGATTGCAACATATATTATTGATGTCCTAAAGTGGTGTGGTTCTTATGATGTGTTAAAAATAGAAACCAACAATAATACGCTGAAAGTTCAAGTTACCACTAAAAAAGAAACAGTATATTTTAATCGTGAATGAAGTATTGGAAAGCTATTTGGATTTGGTGCACGTATTCTAAAACCGCACAATACTGAAATTTATGTCTCAGATAATCCTGTGAATATTTTAAAAGTAAATACAATTAGATTGGAATGCAACATTATCAGTGGCTCATATGTAGGTAATAGACCAAATCATGTGCTTCATGAATTTGGAATCAATGTTCCTCCGGATATAAAATGAGTATTACACCACGAAACTTGATTTATTTACCTATCAACACTAGAGAAATAAGCACGCTCGAAGTACGGATAACTGATCAGGAGGGGGAATTAATCAATTTTCGAGGGGAAACTATATCAATTCGTCTTCATTTACGAGCAACAGAATGATTATTTATAATAAAAGGTCGTTACATCACCTCACAACTCCCATTACTAAATGTAAAGGTGAAGTGAAAACACCATCATCATTATCATCTCGAGGACCATCATATCCACGACCTGCGGTATCATTAAAAAATAAACTGATTTTAAAATCACTTGGATTTAATATTCAGTAAAATTACTACCTTCATTTCAAATGAATGAAATTTTTTTTGTGCAAGATAAACCTCTCAATGATGAGAGTATCACGAAAAAAGAATATCACACTTATTACCCATATCAGCAGAACTTCAAACCAAATGATGAAGTTCGTATTACAATACTGTTTCGGTTTTGGGAAACCCAACCAGCGCACGAGAGCTCTATTGCCTTTCTTTTTTAACACTTTTTCAACCAGATAAGTGTTAGGAAAACTTGTTTTTTTCAGTTCCTCTTTGTAGAAACCACATTGAATTGGATTCCCATTGAAGTCTTGTAGTAAGTATGTTGTTGGGTAACTATTTTGTACTTTGCTTAATTTAAAAATTTCAGTTGTCCAATTAGGAGTATAGCCTTTTTCAAATACGTGTTTGTACTTGCTGATGCGTACATAATCACCCATTTTCAATTTCCTACCCGTAAACATTTTAATATTGTTGTAGACAGTTTTCAAAATATGTTTCTCATTATTAGTGTTTACATTAACAGGTGGCATTCGTATAGTTCTATGATATCTATTGTTGTAAACGGAAATTAGTGTTTTGAATATATCAATCCACTTGTATGTCCCATTGAAACTTAATTCACGCCACATTAGGTCTTTTAATGACCTATTAAATCGTTCAACAATTGACGCCTTTAGACTACTAAATGTTGAATAGTGGTTGATTCCATATCGTTTCATTAATATCTTAAATTGAGTGTTAAAGAACTCTTTACCATCGTCTGTTTGAAGATTTTTGGAGAATCCTCTCCCTGATTGAAATATTTTCTCCATGGCCTCAGCAACGTCTTTTGCATTTTTAGACTTTATTGCTTCCCCCATCCATGCTGTTAGCATGTAGCGATACCCATTGTTTGAGGGTGCATACTTCCCCATTTCAACCAAGTCAGCTTGCCATAATTTGTTTATTCCTTTTGTTATGACTCTACGTCTAAGAAAAATGCTTACGTGAAGGAGCATGTATTTCATTAATTATTCCCCGTCTAGACATATTTATTACTTTCGAATATTAGAGCGTATAATTTTATCAAGAATATCTGATGTAGTTTTCTCAGTCTTGATTATTCGACAATTTATCGGATAATAATCTCTCATTCCTTTCTTGATGACTTGAAATCATTGATGTTAGAAAATTTCTCAGATTGTTTACAACTTGGTCCACATATTCTTTTATCGCCAAGTCGGCATTCTCAATTGGTAAGCGACCATTTTTTAAACGTCTTCCTTGTATATTGTAATTTCCATCATTATCAATGTAGAGTCCTGGTATTTTCTCACGTCGTTTTAAATGAATAGAGATCTGCTTATCATTTACATAACGTCCAAACTTGTCAACAGACATGATGATTATAAGCTCATTTCAATATTATCAATCAATTATATATGAATTTAGTGTATAATTTGAGCCTCTCTCAATTCTTCAATTATTGACGTTATTTCATTAGTGTGATTCGTATTTCCAGCTGTTTGAGAGGCAATTAAGAGTTGTAATCGTTCAACCAACTCATTTGGATCGTCCCAATATACATAATTGGGTTTATTCGTCGCGAGTGATATGAATCCAGTCCCACAAACAATTGATTTTGAGATTTTAGGTGTAGACTCAGCAGTACGTGATTTTGTTAAGAGTGGTTTAATAATTTTTGTATATTTCTTTGCCCTTGTTCCTCTGATCTGTCCATCGGAATTAAAATTTCTCTGGTGCACATTAGTTATCAATAAAATTTCATTATATATTTCTAGATCATTTGAATTATAATTTTGAGGTAGGCGGTGGAATATTAATGAATATAATCCACTAGTAAGACGCCAGTTTTGACCATCATCAATTCAATTTTGTTGTGAGTCACATTAATGTGTGAATTCCCCAACATTAATTGTCCACTTCCATTTTTGTATGGGCCATATGTCTTATCCAAAAGATCTTCCCGTGCCAGTTCACTAATATTCAAATTTTTTGAGTTGTCTTCATGTTGGGTTGATTGACTCGTTATCGAAGGCGTTGAATGTATAGATGTTTCATTTGGTAACACGTTCGATGAATGAGAGGGCTCTTGACTCGTTAACGGAAATGATGAATGGGGTGCGTCTTGAACCGGTAATGGAAGCGAAGTGTGGGGGGATATTTGTTTCATAAGCTTAGTTGATGAATAAGGAGAACCTTCTCTCGCTAACGATTTCGAGGTATGAGGTAAGCCTTCAAACGATGTGTCTTCTATAGCTGGTTGAGAATAGAATTGATCATCATCATCATCATCCTGAGCATTAACACTATCCATTCCCCAATCCAATGTCTTCTCAATATCATATTTAGGTTTTGAGAATTGACTCTTAGCACTGTGAAATGTGAGTTTCCTTTTCTTGTTAGGTGGTGTGTTTCTCTCTCGGTCGGATGGAGAGTAGTTTTGCATAGTTTTTTTTTTCCAGTCTCAACATTATTAAACTCTGATGGTATCAATGTCTGAAATTTTTTGTTATCATTCACAAGTTCATGTAGTGGTTCAGTTATAGGTTTAAATGTTTCCTCCAGACCAATACTGTTCTGACTTTTGAGTTGTTTAAGATCAGAAAAATTTTTTTTTTAGAGCATTTCGGCTTTTAGTTAATTGAGTTAAAACTTTTTGATTCATTTTCTTTCTTTCAAATATATCTCATTCAACTGTTAGTGGATTAGTGATTATTTCAGTCTTGTGGTCATTAGTGTACTGTGATATATTTTACGAAACATAATCATATATAACCAATAAACAGATACATTAGAATATTTTGATGAAGAGAGCTGGTTGTACAGATCAGCTATCAGACTTTTAAATAGACCAGCTAGCTATTCTTTTAAACAGACCTGGTTGTACAGATCAGGTAGCTGGTTGTATCGACCAGCTAACTGTTCTTTTAAATAGACCTCTGTACAACCAGGTCTATTTAAAAAGATCAGGTATCTGGTTGTATCGAACAGCTAGCTGTTCTTTTAAACAGACCTGATTATACAGATCAGGTATCCGGTTCTGATAACAGACCTGTTTCAATTTCCCATATCCCCATTTAAAATGATGAAATTAAATTTTCAATTACATTTATTCACACAATGTAAAAAGGAGAAAAGTGGCTGAAATTAAATTTTAAATTACATTTATTCACACAATGTAAATAGGAGAAAAGTGGCTGAAAAAGAAATCTGAAAATTCCCCAATTTCCCATTCCATAATGAAAATTTTAAATTTACATTTCAATAACATTTATTTGAAATAAGTATCAGAAGTAATAAAGCTGGAAAAGAAAGCTGAAAATTTCCCAAATTTACCATTCCCAATTACAATTTCAATTTGAATACAATATCTCCATCATCCTGTTTTGATAGAGTATAATTACCAGTATTTAATTCATATTCAACTTTATCATAGCGTGCCGGGAGGTAAATTAAATACTTTTCCAATGTTAATTTTAGGGAATTAGTATTAAATTTACTAGGAACCTTAGACGCTCCATAGATTCTGAATTCCTTATTCCTTGGTAGAGCGTGGAAAGGGAGCTACTTCTTATCCTTTATTCTATTCAAATAATTCACTGTTGATTGAACCTCCATGTCATTGGCGAGGAATTGAATGTCCTCAGCAAGAGGAGTAATAAGAGGAAGATTAACTTCGGTGAAGTCAATCTCCTCTCCCTTGCTAGCCTCGTTTGATGGGTTCATCCTGATTATTTGATGTGTGTGTGTGTGTCTAGTACTGCTGGTGTTATTAAGTGCTGCTCCTGGCGGTGATGATACTGCTACTGCTGGTGTTGTTGAGTGCTGAGTGCTGATGACCGAATGATATTTTCCTTCGAGTGGGTGACTGATTTTATACTTGTCACTTTCCCCTTCCACTGTTTTTTTGAAAGGTTTTCATTACCTAAAGACTTTTTCCTTTGATTTGTTGACTTTCTACCTGTTGCTAGCTGTAGGACTTCTCAAGTGCTAGAGAAGGACAACCATCCCACTGATAAGTGTCTCCCTACCCTTCAACCGACATACGCCACATTAAAAATTCTAAACACAAATGTCCACAGTTTACAGTCCCAAAATTTTGAAAACGTTCATAATTGTACTTAATGTTTTTTCCTAAATATCTGACTACTTCTAATGGTGGCTGTAAATTCCCAAAACTATCGAAATAATAAGAATCTGATCCTCTCTTGTAATATGCTACCCAATGCGTTCCATTCGATATTGAGTCTGCTAAATTTATTATTCCACACTCGAAATGATGTGGAAATTTGGGTAATTGATCCTTCATATAAACACCTCGAAAATGAGGAATCTTTCTAAAGGCAAACTTCATTATATCAAAGTTTGATAATGCTCTCTTGGGTAGCTTACCTATTAGTTTTTTGAACGCGTTTTTGTCTTTGATTATTTCTAGCAAATGATATACCATATCCATTTTTGTATGGTTGTAAATACAAGCCAGCTCCCAATGCAACCGTTTCCATTTTTATTATGCCTCTTGTTTTCCTCTAGATGTTTTTTAGCCATCTTTGCATTGTTAATAGATTTTACTATTGCTGCACTACCTGACGCCAAACTACCCACAGCGCTCAGAGCTGTTAAAATCGGACAAGTGGTAAGAACCCACCTATCTTGGGTACATTTATAACACGTGGAATAACAACATTTTTCCTACATCCCATCGAGTTCGATACTGCTTTACGTGCAACTTTTATTGCACTCAAGATATCAAGCGGTTTATTCTTTTTCAATTCCTTTGTAGCCTTTTTGATTATTGTAGTCAATGATGTTTTCACTCTTTTCTTTCTCTCCTGACTTAAACCCATTCCAAATTTTTTCTTCGTCTTCATCATGTTTGTTACAAAGTATGCTGCTGCTCTCTCTCCAATACTACTGTCTAATGCTTTCACACGATTCCAAGCCTTTTCAATTAAAACTGAGTCAGCTTTATGACGTTCATTCAACTCTTTACTGTTTGAATATGCAATGTCATGCTCTCTACACGCTTCATCCAAAGCATTGATTCCACGATCACCACGTGCTAATCGTTTCTCTAACTTTGTTCCAGGTCCACAGTAATTGTATCCAGGTATATGAGCCTCAAAAGGTAGAGAGTCATTATATTGTTTACAATACCACTACCCTGTTTGAATTTTGATTTTGAACTAATTAAATTATAAAAACGTTTGGCCATTTTATAGCAACCTCAATCAACAAACGTTTCCCATTGAATGAAGTACTTCTCTCACTAACATGCGTTTTTTAAGACATAAGAAAAGCATACTAGTACGAAACATTGAGGGTGGTGGACATGGAGAGAATAATCAACAACCTCGACATAGTGTTTTGCTACCCAATACAATTAGAACATTAATTGTTGGACCATCAAATTGTGGAAAAACCAATGTGATGCTTAGTCTTATAGAGAGTCCCAATGGTCTCAAATTTGAAAATATTTATGTATTTTCAAAGAGTTTATACCAACCCAAATATGAATATTTGGAAAAACTTATCAAACCAATTCAAGGAATGGGATATTTTACATTCTCCGGAAACGATGCAGTGTTATCACCGCACGAAGCTAAAAATAATTCCATTATGATATTCGATGATGTGGCATGTGAAAAGCAGGATAATATCGAAACTATTTTTGTATGGGAAGACATAAGAATATTGATTCATTCTATTTATGTCAAACATACACACATATACCGAAGCATTTAATACGTGACAATGCTAATTTTATTATAATGTTTAAACAAGATGATTTGAACATGCGTCATATATATCGAGATCACGTAAACAGTGACATGGACTATGAATCATTTATGGAAATTTCACGAAAATGCTGGGAGGAGAAATTTGGATTTCTACTAATCTCTAAAGATGATGATATGAAAAATGGGCGATACAGAAAAGGCTTTGATCAATTCATTATACTTTAAAAATATGAATATAAAACTAATGATATGATGATTAAACAACAGTCCAAACTCAGACTTCAAAATGTCTACATCACTAACATTTGCATTAAATGGAAACACATCAGTTATAACCGAAAATTTTTTCCCACAAATTGAATTAAATAGAAATTATGAGTGTGCTCTCATTGACTTTCACACATACAATTCTATACCTAACGTAGATAGAGGGAACAATCTATTTCATATTGGAAATAAATGTATAGAAATACTTGTTGGATCGTATGAACTCGAAGAGATTGCAACATATATTATTGATGTCCTAAAGGGGTATGGTTCTTATGATGTGTTAAAAATAGAAACCAACAATAATACGCTGAAAGATCAAGTTACCACTAAAAAAGAAACAGTATATTTTAATCGTGAACGAAGTATTGGAAAGCTATTTGGATTTGGTGCACGTATTCTAAAACCGCACAATACTGAAATTTATGTCTCAGATAATCCTGTGAATATTTTAAAAGTAAATACAATTAGATTGGAATGCAACATTATCAGTGGCTCATATGTAGGTAATAGACCAAATCATGTGCTTCATGAATTTGGAATCAATGTTCCTCCGGGATATAAAATGAGTATTACACCACGAAACTTGATTTATTTACCTATCAACACTAGAGAAATAAGCACGCTCGAAGTACGGATAACTGATCAGGAGGGGGAATTAATCAATTTTCGAGGGGAAACTATATCAATTCGTCTTCATTTACGAGCAACAGAATGATTATTTATAATAAAAGGTCGTTACATCACCTCACAACTCCCATTACTAAATGTAAAGGTGAAGTGAAAACACCATCATCATTATCATCTCGAGGACCATCATATCCACGACCTACGGTATCATTAAAAAATAAACTGATTTTAAAATCACTTGGATTTAATATTCAGTAAAATTACTACCTTCATTTCAAATGAATGAAATTTTTTTTGTGCAAGATAAACCTCTCAATGATGAGAGTATCACGAAAAAAGAATATCACACTTATTACCCATATCAGCAGAACTTCAAACCAAATGATGAAGTTCGTATTACAATCTAAAACCAAGATTTGTATGTGTTGCCGTCTGAAAGTTTCCTCCACTTTGAAGGGACACTTAGTAAAATTACTAACCAAAATTCGGGCACAAGTACAACAAATGATGTTGCCGGCTTGCTTAAAAATAATTGCATGGCCTATTTTTTGGATGAAATAAGATATGAATTGAACGGATGCGAACTGGATAGAACACGGTTTACTGGAATCACATCTACTCTGAAAAACTTTCTTTCCATTGGTCGACAGGAGTCTCTATGTTATCGTAATGCCGGGTGGAGTGGAGGAGAGAGTATATCTTCCGGAGGTCATTTCAGCTTTTCAATACCACTAAAAATGCTAATGGGATACGCTGAAGATCATAAAAAAGTTATATTAAATTGTAAACATGAACTCATTCTCTTGCTAGCTAAAAATATGAATGATATGTTTGAAAAAACAGTCGGAGGTGTTGAACATAAAATTGCTATACAGAGCATTAGTTGGAAAGTACCCCACATTGTTCCAAGCGATACTACTAAAATTAAAATGTTCAATGTAGTCAAAAGTGGAGGTACACTTCCACTTTCATTCCGCAGCTGGGATTGTTATATAAATCCCTCGTTGGTACAGGGGACTCATCATGTATGGAACGTTAAGCTAGCTGCAAATAGAGAACGTCCACGGTTTGCAGTCATTGCGTTTACATTAAATGGCAATCTAATTACAAACAATTTGAGAAATGCAAAAGTGTATTTAAATTCTGAAGTCTATCCATAAGAAGATTTAAATGTAAAATTCAATTAAAATCGGTTTGCTGCCTTGTATGATATGTACGTGAAATTCCAAGAGAGTTACTACAACCGTGAGCCTCGTCCACTTTTATCACCACTAGACTTCAAGTCAAAGGCTCCTATTGTTGTTGTTGATCTTTCATATCAAAACGAGTCGGTCAAATCAGGGCCAATTGATGTTAAAATTTCAACTGAATTAAGAGTACCAAGTGAGTTGAATACAAAGGTATATTGCCTTCTCATTCACGATCGTCTAGTTGAATATACCCCACTGACCGGATTAGTTCAACGTATCGTATAATTTTTTCTCAAAATATTTCTTCATTCACCTTTTTGGAAATCATTACGAGTAGACGTCAACGGATCGAAAGAAATTTAAAATGATATTGATTGAAAACAAGACCAACTCCACAACTCATATTTCGATACAACAACTTATAACTGGAATAAATAATTTTATGAAAATGTTTAACGATAAAATTTTTCCTGAACACATGGAATATTTATCAGAATCATTGAAATATTTTAATAATAGAATATGTGATGGACCATTAGTTTCTAATGTTCATGGTCAACATTTCGCATCCTGCTGTTGGGCTCATAACGAAGTGGAGGATGGAGTCGATACATGTGCCTGTCATTTCTATACTGTTCGCTCACAAAAATCAAAAAATTATAAAATGTATGTTAGTTTAGAGAATCGATTTTAAACAATGTATTTGGAAATAAAATTATGTTACATACAAAACATGCAAAGAAGAATACTATATCTTTAAGGGAAATGGAATTTTTACAGCACTATTCGGTTTTTCTTTCAGATTTTCTATTTTATCTTCAAGTGTCTTGGAAATGGTGTTGTACTCTCGTCTGAATTACATCACGTTCCCATCCTTTTTAACGTCCATCACTTCTTCCTTCCTCCGCTCCGATTTCGAATACATTCGAATTGACGAGAAAAGTGGGCGTCACACCTTCGTTCGTTTTACAGGTAGCGTGGCGCCTACGATCGTTTTACAGGTAGCGATGCGTCACGTGCAAGGCGCCTTCGATCGTTTTTCAGGTAGCGTTGGGCTTCCGAACATATTTCGTCACGTTTCGTAACGTTGATTCGTGTTAGACGTTCACGTATTCGATTTTCTTGGATGTGGCGCTGCGTCACGTTTCCGTCCATTCGTTTCGTTACGTTTCGATCTAGTATGATGCGTTGCCCCACGACGTTTTCGAGGTGGGTGTTCACGCGTTCGTACGCTACGTTCGTTAAAGAGCGTATCACGTTTTCGTAGGACGACTTCGTCTCACGTTTTCGTGTACGATCTACGAATCGACTGCGACCCCGATCCCTTCACCGTCTCGTGTCGGGACACACGACCTCGAGAGCGTATCGTAGCACGTGTTCGTTACACGTTTTCGCCCTCGATCTACGAATCGTTTTCGACTGCGACCCCGACCCTGATCCCTCACCGTCTCGTCTCGACCTCGAGAGCGTATCGTAGCACGTGTTCGTCATACGTTTTCGCCCTCGATCTACGAATCGTTTTCGATTGCGACCCGAGTGCGACCCCGACCCCGAGGGCGTCTCGGGACAAGCGACCTCGACCCCGACCCCGACTCCGAAGGATTTGTGTGACGAAATGCCCCCGACAACGATCCTTTTATCGCCCTGTCTCGGGTCGCGTACGATTCGTCACACAAATCCCACACTTGTCATTTCCACAGGTGACCCTAATTAAATTGCATCTTTATTACCTCTCACTTGACATTTCAACAGGTAACCCTAATTAAATTGCATCTTTATTACCTCACACTTGACATTTCAATAGGTGACACTAATTAAATTGCATTTTTATTACCCCTAAATTGACATTAATGACAGGTGACCCTAATTAGCACTTCCTTGCACAGGAACTTGATTTGTATAGAAACTTGATATTCCAACTACTCGGTAGAGGTCTTGACACGCCTACTTTTCTATGATACATTCCTTGGGCATATAATAACATAATACCGAAAGCCGCACTAAAAATCTCTTATGGTTTACTCATAATATTAAATGCCAGCTAAAATGGAAAATGCGCAATAGTGCTCTGGTGGTAGAGTGCAAGACTTGCACTGCAAGCCGAACATGTTGTGGTGCTCGGGTTCGAGTCCGGTCGAGGTACAAACTTCTTCTTTTTTTTTTTAATCGTATTTACAATAGTTATAAATAAAAATTGTGGATGTTATTAAAGAAATACTTTTGTTTGGCAAAAACGCCTGCTATGTAGGTATTCTTTGTATGCGTATACGTATCAGAGAACGGCACGGGTATACACCCTCAACCGGTGCACCGGTTACTCATGTGCCTTTTCGGTATACTTGCACTCATAAGTGTGAGTAGCCAAAATACACACACTCATGAGGCTTATACTCATGTGCAATAAGTGTATCGAAAGGCTTATACTCATGAGCAATAAGTGTATCGGGAGGCTTACACTCATGAGTGCAAGTGCCGAGGCATACTCGGCAATTTGCGATCGGTGATTCTATGCACTCGGGTAAAGCCGGTGCCGGTGGTTATGAGTAAGTGTATCCGATACACTTGGTAAAAATTATGAGTGGACCGGCTCGATTGTATGTATTTACATACATATGTATGTATATTGAAATGCAAGAAATGCCGTCGGCTTTTTGTATTGTTCTTGTTATTGCTGGTGCGCTGTTCTTGCACTCATTTTATTTCTTGAAAATTTAAATTCGAAAACTATTTTTTGGCTTTGTGTAGTGTATTTATTTGATGCCTTATATAATTAATAAAAATTTAATTTAATTTAAAGATTAAATAATAATTTAATTAAGAATTTTATATATTGATAAGGAACAAAACAAGTAAAAATACAACTAATCAGTTTTAAAAAATCCGGGTTTTATAAAGTGAAATTTTACCTGTTTTATGAGTTTTTGGGTTTTTTATATTCATCAATAACTGGAAAATCAGAAATTTTATTACCTGTTTATAACACTATTGTAAATGCCTATATAATTACAAAAGGGTATTTTGCAAATTTGTGCATTTTCCATAAATTTCAGGAAAAACCACCTGATATTTTATTTGACCATTTGTCAAAGTAAAAACACCCAAAAGTCATTCAAAGAAGTCAAAAGTCATAAAATCTATCCGCGAGCCGCGACAAACAAGCATCAATAGGGGTGGGGGAAAAACACCCGAGTATTTGTCCAGACACCCGAGTGTCTGATCAAACACTTGGGTGTCTGAGCAAGACACTTGGGTGTTTTCAGAATTTGAACAGATACTCATAAGACTCAAGCCATTTCGTCATGAGTGTCTAAAATGATCGGTTGCACGAAGAACAACCACTGCACTATGGTCCGAATTCCCGATTTGGTGGCATAAAGCCCAACATTTTATGGAAGAAAATCGGAATTTTTTTTTATATGTTTAAACTAGATACCCTAGATAGAAAGTATCAATAAATATTTTTGTCAAAAATGCAACCTTGCAATTTTTACAGATGTTTAAAGTCAGGTAATTAAGCAGCTGATTTTTGTGACAAAATTGGCGGGAAACTTTTAATAACTTTGAGCACTTGGCAAATCAAACTAAATAATATTTTTCTATTTTTTAAAATGGATATTGAAGTTGGAGGTATGTAAATTACGAATAATGAGCACAGTTTGTGTGGTAATTTGATTAACGTTATATATGTATGTGTACTGTTTTGTGTTGTCCAAGGAAATCAAAAAGCTGACAAAAGTGTTCATCTTCTGTAGAGGAAAAAAAGGTGTTCTGCGTATTTGTGCGTTGTGTAATGTTTGTTAAACAATAGTAGGCACTTTATATTAAATTGTAATAACAGTCCGGTTTGCGGCTTTTCCGATGCTTTAATTATTTAGATGTGCTTGAGTTCTGTCACGCCATGTTGCTGGACGTGTGGATGCACAGCGGGCGCCACTCTTCCGCGCTGGTTGAACTTGTATTTGGTCAAATAGATGAATGTACACTGAGTGACAACAAAAAGAGAGCAATAAAAAAAAATTAAATAAAATATCACGTATACGTCATGATGTCTGTATGGGCATTGGAGTAGGCGTGGTCAAACTTACTTGAAAGTTTGCTTAAATATTTAGAGTTGTCTATTAATGAAGTATGCCAAGTTTCAGCTCGATAGATGCAATATTCGATTTTATGCCACCAAATCGGGAATTCGGACCATAATGCACCGGCAAGACACAAGTGTCAACAAGCCGAGTGTCTAAAATGATCGGGTGCACGAAGAACAACCACCGGCAAGACACAAGTGTGTACAAGCCGAGTGCCTAAAATGATCGGGTGCCGAATAGGCAAGTGCAAGAAAGGCCTGACTATGACAATGACTCATACTCGCAGCACTCGCATGATTTTGAGCAAGTGTGTATCTCTCACTCGGTTTGCGAGTGCTAAGTAGCACCGGCACTCAAAATTTATGGGTGTGAGTTGAGTGTCGAAATTTGCCACCTTTGACGATGTCTGTATATGTATACATAGAGGCACTGCGATAGCTCTGGTGGTGGAGTGCAAGCCGAGCACGTTGTGGTGCTCGGGTTCGAGCCCGCTCGGGGTACAAATTTTTTTTTTTTTAATCGTATTTACAATAGTTATAAATAAAAATTGTGGATGTTATTAAAGAAATACTTTTGTAATGCTCAAAGAAAATAAGAGTCTTAAGCAAAGGAACCATGAAATGGAGAAGGAAATTCGGTCTTTACGTCAGCAGCTGGAGGAATATAAGCAATTGGATATGTCTCTCAGCAACATTTTCACAGAGACCCATTTGAAAATATTAGAGAACGGAGGAAAGCGACATTTCTGCTGCGATTTGTCTGCATACAGCGGGCCTCGTGCGTAAAACCATTTTTACAAGAAAGGTTATCCTTTGGCCAGTCGAACCACGTTGTATAGGTGGTTAGCAGAAGTCCTAATTAAAACGGGTACCCTGTATGTGGTCATTGACCTTATGCACGACGATGATATGATTGAAGAGGATAAGGTATGCGTTTTATCATTCGACTGCTGCTAGTTTCGAATATGACAGCTCAGCCGATGTGGTCTATAAACCAAGTAATAACGTACAATTGGCTATAGTTCGTGGGTTGAAAAAGTCATGAAAACAGACAGTTTTCTTTGACTTTGATACTCAGATGGATGCGGATACCTAAATGACATTGTAAAGAAACTCCACAGAAGAGGTTATCCAGTAGTAGCCATTGTGTCTGATTTGGGACCGGGAAACCAAAAGTTATGGAGACAACTGGGTATATCGGAAAGTGAGTTTGAAATTAATATTTAACACAAGTGTAAATGCAAAAAGTTTTTTTTAGAAAATACCTGGTTTAGTCATCCAGCGGATGATCAGTTGAAAATACATGTATTTTCGGATACACCACACTTAATAAAGTTGGTTCGTAGCCATTACATCGACACCGGATTGGCTATTAACGGAAAACAATTAACAAAGAAGACAGTTTAACAGGCACTTAGTCACAGCTCTAAGTCTGATCTGTCCATCTTATTTAAGATTACGGATAACCATTTAAATGTTAAATGTCATCGCTCGCTATACAAAAAGTGAAGTTTTGCAACTTAATTGTTTTCCAACACGACAGCGAATTCCATTAGGCTATGCTACGAGTTGGGCTATGAAGTAGAGAATGCATGTGATACCTCGGATTTGTTTAAAGTTATGAACGATTGTTTTGACATTTTAACTCTAAATTATCAACATCAAACACCCTCGAAACGACTCAGCCATATGGGAAACACATCGAGATGTGTTCCGTTTTAACGGAAATGAGTAATATTATGTGCAGGGATATTGTTGGCAAAGGACAAATGCTGCCATTTCAAAAGGAATTTTGCTGAATAATGCTTCGCTGGATGGTTTACTTTCTTATTTGACCAGCAAATATGATTTGAAGTATATTTTAAAAAGTCGGCTTAACCAAGACATTTTAGAAAACTTTTTTGGAGCTATCCGAGCAAGAGGTGGTCAGTTTGACCATCCTACTGCTCTTCAATTTAAGTATAGATTAAGAAAATATATATACCTATTATAGACACTACAAAAATAACTAATAATAATAACTAATACTAATCCAATGTTTAGCTCGTGATTGTTTTAGGTTTGCCTTGTCTTTTGTGTTGTCTTATGTTTTTATGTTTTACTTTATTAAGCAGCGCAATAGTGCTCTGGTGGTAGAGTGCAAGACTTGCACTGCAAGCCGAACATGTTGTGGTGCTCGGGTTCGAGTCCGGTCGAGGTACAAACTTCTTTTTTTTTTTAATCGTATTTACAATAGTTATAAATAAAAATTGTGGATGTTATTAAAGAAATACTTTTGTTTGGCAAAAACGCCTGCTATGTAGGTATTGTTTGTATGCGTATACGTATCAGAGAACGGCACGGGTATACACCCTCAACCGGTGCACCGGTTACTCATGTGCCTTTTCGGTATACTTGCACTCATAAGTGTGAGTAGCCAAAAATACACACACTCATGAGGCTTATACTCATGTGCAATAAGTGTATCGAAAGGCTTATACTCATGAGCAATAAGTGTATCGGGAGGCTTACACTCATGAGTGCAAGTGCCGAGGCATACTCGGCAATTTGCGATCGGTGATTCTATGCACTCGGGTAAAGCCGGTGCCGGTGGTTATGAGTAAGTGTATCCGATACACTTGGTAAAAATTATGAGTGGACCGGCTCGATTGTATGTATTTACATACATATGTATGTATATTGAAATGCAAGAAATGCCGTCGGCTTTTTGTATTGTTCTTGTTATTGCTGGTGCGCTGTTCTTGCACTCATTTTATTTCTTGAAAATTTAAATTCGAAAACTATTTTTTGGCTTTGTGTAGTGTATTTATTTGATGCCTTATATAATTAATAAAAATTTAATTTAATTTAAAGATTAAATAATAATTTAATTAAAATTTTTATATATTGATAAGGAACAAAACAAGTAAAAATACAACTAATCAGTTTTAAAAATCCGGGTTTTATAAAGTGAAATTTTACCTGTTTTATGAGTTTTTGGGTTTTTTATATTCATCAATAACCGGAAAATCAGAAATTTTATTACCTGTTTATAACACTATTGTAAATGCCTATATAATTACAAAAGGGTATTTTGCAAATTTGTGCATTTTCCATAAATTTCAGGAAAAACCACCTGATATTTTATTTGACCATTTGTCAAAGTAAAAAACACCCAAAAGTCATTCAAAGAAGTCAAAAGTCATAAAATCTATCCGCGAGCCGCGACAAACAAGCATCAATAGGGGTGGGGGAAAAACACCCGAGTATTTGTCCAGACACCCGAGTGTCTGATCAAACACTTGGGTGTCTGAGCAAGACTTTACTTGGGTGTTTTCAGAATTTGAACAGATACTCATAAGACTCAAGCCATTTCGTCATGAGTGTCTAAAATGATCGGTTGCACGAAGAACAACCACTGCACTATGGTCCGAATTCCCGATTTGGTGGCATAAAGCCCAACATTTTATGGAAGAAAATCGGAATTTTTTTTTATATGTTTAAACTAGATACCCTAGATAGAAAGTATCAATAAATATTTTTGTCAAAAATGCAACCTTGCAATTTTTACAGATGTTTAAAGTCAGGTAATTAAGCAGCTGATTTTTGTGACAAAATTGGCGGGAAACTTTTAATAACTTTGAGCACTTGGCAAATCCAAACTAAATAATATTTTTCTATTTTTTAAAAAGGATATTGAAGTTGGAGGTATGTAAATTACGAATAATGAGCACAGTTTGTGTGGTAATTTGATTAACGTTATATATGTATGTGTACTGTTTTGTGTTGTCCAAGGAAATCAAAAAGCTGACAAAAGTGTTCATCTTCTGTAGAGGAAAAAAAGGTGTTCTGCGTATTTGTGCGTTGTGTAATGTTTGTTAAACAATAGTAGGCACTTTATATTAAATTGTAATAACAGTCCGGTTTGCGGCTTTTCCGATGCTTTAATTATTTAGATGTGCTTGAGTTCTGTCACGCCATGTTGCTGGACGTGTGGATGCACAGCGGGCACCACTCTTCCGCGCTGGTTGAACTTGTATTTGGTCAAATAGATGAATGTACACTGAGTGACAACAAAAAGAGAGCAATAAAAAAAAAAAATTAAATAAAATATCACGTATACGTCATGATGTCTGTATGGGCATTGGAGTAGGCGTGGTCAAACTTACTTGAAAGTTTGCTTAAATATTTAGAGTTGTCTATTAATGAAGTATGCCAAGTTTCAGCTCGATAGATGCAATATTCGATTTTATGCCACCAAATCGGGAATTCGGACCATAATGCACCGGCAAGACACAAGTGTCAACAAGCCGAGTGTCTAAAATGATCGGGTGCACGAAGAACAACCACCGGCAAGACACAAGTGTGTACAAGCCGAGTGCCTAAAATGATCGGGTGCCGAATAGGCAAGTGCAAGAAAGGCCTGACTATGACAATGACTCATACTCGCAGCACTCGCATGATTTTGAGCAAGTGTGTATCTCTCACTCGGTTTGCGAGTGCTAAGTAGCACCGGCACTCAAAAATTTATGGGTGTGAGTTGAGTGTCGAAATTTGCCACCTTTGACGATGTCTGTATATGTATACATAGAGGCACTGCGATAGCTCTGGTGGTGGAGTGCAAGCCGAGCACGTTGTGGTGCTCGGGTTCGAGCCCGCTCGGGGTACAAATTTTTTTTAATCGTATTTACAATAGTTATAAATAAAAATTGTGGATGTTATTAAAGAAATACTTTTGTAATGCTCAAAGAAAATAAGAGTCTTAAGCAAAGGAACCATGAAATGGAGAAGGAAATTCGGTCTTTACGTCAGCAGCTGGAGGAATATAAGCAATTGGATATGTCTCTCAGCAACATTTTCACAGAGACCCATTTGAAAATATTAGAGAACGGAGGAAAGCGACATTTCTGCTGCGATTTGTCTGCATACAGCGGGCCTCGTGCGTAAAACCATTTTACAAGAAAGGTTATCCTTTGGCCAGTCGAACCACGTTGTATAGGTGGTTAGCAGAAGTCTAATTAAAACGGGTACCCTGTATGTGGTCATTGACCTTATGCACGACGATGATATGATTGAAGAGGATAAGGTATGCGTTTTATCATTCGACTGCTGCTAGTTTCGAATATGACAGCTCAGCCGATGTGGTCTATAAACCAAGTAATAACGTACAATTGGCTATAGTTCGTGGGTTGAAAAAGTCATGAAAACAGACAGTTTTCTTTGACTTTGATACTCAGATGGATGCGGATACCTAAATGACATTGTAAAGAAACTCCACAGAAGAGGTTATCCAGTAGTAGCCATTGTGTCTGATTTGGGACCGGGAAACCAAAAGTTATGGAGACAACTGGGTATATCGGAAAGTGAGTTTGAAATTAATATTTAACACAAGTGTAAATGCAAAAAGTTTTTTTTAGAAAATACCTGGTTTAGTCATCCAGCGGATGATCAGTTGAAAATACATGTATTTTCGGATACACCACACTTAATAAAGTTGGTTCGTAGCCATTACATCGACACCGGATTGGCTATTAACGGAAAACAATTAACAAAGAAGACAGTTTAACAGGCACTTAGTCACAGCTCTAAGTCTGATCTGTCCATCTTATTTAAGATTACGGATAACCATTTAAATGTTAAATGTCATCGCTCGCTATACAAAAAGTGAAGTTTTGCAACTTAATTGTTTTCCAACACGACAGCGAATTCCATTAGGCTATGCTACGAGTTGGGCTATGAAGTAGAGAATGCATGTGATACCTCGGATTTGTTTAAAGTTATGAACGATTGTTTTGACATTTTTAACTCTAAATTATCAACATCAAACACCCTCGAAACGACTCAGCCATATGGGAAACACATCGAGATGTGTTCCGTTTTAACGGAAATGAGTAATATTATGTGCAGGGATATTGTTGGCAAAGGACAAATGCTGCCATTTCAAAAAGGAATTTTGCTGAATAATGCTTCGCTGGATGGTTTACTTTCTTATTTGACCAGCAAATATGATTTGAAGTATATTTTAAAAAGTCGGCTTAACCAAGACATTTTAGAAAACTTTTTTGGAGCTATCCGAGCAAGAGGTGGTCAGTTTGACCATCCTACTGCTCTTCAATTTAAGTATAGATTAAGAAAATATATATACCTATTATAGACACTACAAAAATAACTAATAATAATAACTAATACTAATCCAATGTTTAGCTCGTGATTGTTTTAGGTTTGCCTTGTCTTTTGTGTTGTCTTATGTTTTTATGTTTTTACTTTATTAAGCAGCGCAATAGTGCTCTGGTGGTAGAGTGCAAGACTTGCACTGCAAGCCGAACATGTTGTGGTGCTCGGGTTCGAGTCCGGTCGAGGTACAAACTTCTTCTTTTTTTTTAATCGTATTTACAATAGTTATAAATAAAAATTGTGGATGTTATTAAAGAAATACTTTTGTTTGGCAAAAACGCCTGCTATGTAGGTATTGTTTGTATGCGTATACGTATCAGAGAACGGCACGGGTATACACCCTCAACCGGTGCACCGGTTACTCATGTGCCTTTTCGGTATACTTGCACTCATAAGTGTGAGTAGCCAAAAATACACACACTCATGAGGCTTATACTCATGTGCAATAAGTGTATCGAAAGGCTTATACTCATGAGCAATAAGTGTATCGGGAGGCTTACACTCATGAGTGCAAGTGCCGAGGCATACTCGGCAATTTGCGATCGGTGATTCTATGCACTCGGGTAAAGCCGGTGCCGGTGGTTATGAGTAAGTGTATCCGATACACTTGGTAAAAAATTATGAGTGGACCGGCTCGATTGTATGTATTTACATACATATGTATGTATATTGAAATGCAAGAAATGCCGTCGGCTTTTTGTATTGTTCTTGTTATTGCTGGTGCGCTGTTCTTGCACTCATTTTATTTCTTGAAAATTTAAATTCGAAAACTATTTTTGGCTTTGTGTAGTGTATTTATTTGATGCCTTATATAATTAATAAAAATTTAATTTAATTTAAAGATTAAATAATAATTTAATTAAAATTTTTATATATTGATAAGGAACAAAACAAGTAAAAATACAACTAATCAGTTTTAAAAATCCGGGTTTTATAAAGTGAAATTTTACCTGTTTTATGAGTTTTTGGGTTTTTTATATTCATCAATAACCGGAAAATCAGAAATTTTATTACCTGTTTATAACACTATTGTAAATGCCTATATAATTACAAAAGGGTATTTTGCAAATTTGTGCATTTTCCATAAATTTCAGGAAAAACCACCTGATATTTTATTTGACCATTTGTCAAAGTAAAAACACCCAAAAGTCATTCAAAGAAGTCAAAAGTCATAAAATCTATCCGCGAGCCGCGACAAACAAGCATCAATAGGGGTGGGGGAAAAACACCCGAGTATTTGTCCAGACACCCGAGTGTCTGATCAAACACTTGGGTGTCTGAGCAAGACACTTGGGTGTTTTTCAGAATTTGAACAGATACTCATAAGACTCAAGCCATTTCGTCATGAGTGTCTAAAATGATCGGTTGCACGAAGAACAACCACTGCACTATGGTCCGAATTCCCGATTTGGTGACATAAAGCCCAACATTTTATGGAAGAAAATCGGAATTTTTTTTATATGTTTAAACTAGATACCCTAGATAGAAAGTATCAATAAATATTTTTGTCAAAAATGCAACCTTGCAATTTTTACAGATGTTTAAAGTCAGGTAATTAAGCAGCTGATTTTTGTGACAAAATTGGCGGGAAACTTTTAATAACTTTGAGCACTTGGCAAATCCAAACTAAATAATATTTTTCTATTTTTTAAAAAGGATATTGAAGTTGGAGGTATGTAAATTACGAATAATGAGCACAGTTTGTGTGGTAATTTGATTAACGTTATATATGTATGTGTACTGTTTTGTGTTGTCCAAGGAAATCAAAAGCTGACAAAAGTGTTCATCTTCTGTAGAGGAAAAAAGGTGTTCTGCGTATTTGTGCGTTGTGTAATGTTTGTTAAACAATAGTAGGCACTTTATATTAAATTGTAATAACAGTCCGGTTTGCGGCTTTTCCGATGCTTTAATTATTTAGATGTGCTTGAGTTCTGTCACGCCATGTTGCTGGACGTGTGGATGCACAGCGGGCGCCACTCTTCCGCGCTGGTTGAACTTGTATTTGGTCAAATAGATGAATGTACACTGAGTGACAACAAAAAAGAGAGCAATAAAAAAAAAAAAAAAAATTAAATAAAATATCACGTATACGTCATGATGTCTGTATGGGCATTGGAGTAGGCGTGGTCAAACTTACTTGAAAGTTTGCTTAAATATTTAGAGTTGTCTATTAATGAAGTATGCCAAGTTTCAGCTCGATAGATGCAATATTCGATTTTATGCCACCAAATCGGGAATTCGGACCATAATGCACCGGCAAGACACAAGTGTCAACAAGCCGAGTGTCTAAAATGATCGGGTGCACGAAGAACAACCACCGGCAAGACACAAGTGTGTACAAGCCGAGTGCCTAAAATGATCGGGTGCCGAATAGGCAAGTGCAAGAAAGGCCTGACTATGACAATGACTCATACTCGCAGCACTCGCATGATTTTGAGCAAGTGTGTATCTCTCACTCGGTTTGCGAGTGCTAAGTAGCACCGGCACTCAAAAATTTATGGGTGTGAGTTGAGTGTCGAAATTTGCCACCTTTGACGATGTCTGTATATGTATACATAGAGGCACTGCGATAGCTCTGGTGGTGGAGTGCAAGCCGAGCACGTTGTGGTGCTCGGGTTCGAGCCCGCTCGGGGTACAAATTTTTTTTTTTTTAATCGTATTTACAATAGTTATAAATAAAAATTGTGGATGTTATTAAAGAAATACTTTTGTAATGCTCAAAGAAAATAAGAGTCTTAAGCAAAGGAACCATGAAATGGAGAAGGAAATTCGGTCTTTACGTCAGCAGCTGGAGGAATATAAGCAATTGGATATGTCTCTCAGCAACATTTTCACAGAGACCCATTTGAAAATATTAGAGAACGGAGGAAAGCGACATTTCTGCTGCGATTTGTCTGCATACAGCGGGCCTCGTGCGTAAAACCATTTTTACAAGAAAGGTTATCCTTTGGCCAGTCGAACCACGTTGTATAGGTGGTTAGCAGAAGTCCTAATTAAAACGGGTACCCTGTATGTGGTCATTGACCTTATGCACGACGATGATATGATTGAAGAGGATAAGGTATGCGTTTTATCATTCGACTGCTGCTAGTTTCGAATATGACAGCTCAGCCGATGTGGTCTATAAACCAAGTAATAACGTACAATTGGCTATAGTTCGTGGGTTGAAAAAGTCATGAAAACAGACAGTTTTCTTTGACTTTGATACTCAGATGGATGCGGATACCCTAAATGACATTGTAAAGAAACTCCACAGAAGAGGTTATCCAGTAGTAGCCATTGTGTCTGATTTGGGACCGGGAAACCAAAAGTTATGGAGACAACTGGGTATATCGGAAAGTGAGTTTGAAATTAATATTTAACACAAGTGTAAATGCAAAAAGTTTTTTTTAGAAAATACCTGGTTTAGTCATCCAGCGGATGATCAGTTGAAAATACATGTATTTTCGGATACACCACACTTAATAAAGTTGGTTCGTAGCCATTACATCGACACCGGATTGGCTATTAACGGAAAACAATTAACAAAGAAGACAGTTTAACAGGCACTTAGTCACAGCTCTAAGTCTGATCTGTCCATCTTATTTAAGATTACGGATAACCATTTAAATGTTAAATGTCGTCGCTCGCTATACAAAAGTGAAGTTTTGCAACTTAATTGTTTTCCAACACGACAGCGAATTCCATTAGGCTATGCTACGAGTTGGGCTATGAAGTAGAGAATGCATGTGATACCTCGGATTTGTTTAAAGTTATGAACGATTGTTTTGACATTTTTAACTCTAAATTATCAACATCAAACACCCTCGAAACGACTCAGCCATATGGGAAACACATCGAGATGCAAAGAGCCGTTTTAACGGAAATGAGTAATATTATGTGCAGGGATATTGTTGGCAAAGGACAAATGCTGCCATTTCAAAAAGGAATTTTGCTGAATAATGCTTCGCTGGATGGTTTACTTTCTTATTTGACCAGCAAATATGATTTGAAGTATATTTTAAAAAGTCGGCTTAACCAAGACATTTTAGAAAACTTTTTTGGAGCTATCCGAGCAAGAGGTGGTCAGTTTGACCATCCTACTGCTCTTCAATTTAAGTATAGATTAAGAAAATATATATACCTATTATAGACACTACAAAAATAACTAATAATAATAACTAATACTAATCCAATGTTTAGCTCGTGATTGTTTTAGGTTTGCCTTGTCTTTTGTGTTGTCTTATGTTTTTTATGTTTTTACTTTATTAAGCAGCGCAATAGTGCTCTGGTGGTAGAGTGCAAGACTTGCACTGCAAGCCGAACATGTTGTGGTGCTCGGGTTCGAGTCCGGTCGAGGTACAAACTTCTTCTTTTTTTTTTAATCGTATTTACAATAGTTATAAATAAAAATTGTGGATGTTATTAAAGAAATACTTTTGTTTGACAAAAACGCCTGCTATGTAGGTATTGTTTGTATGCGTATACGTATCAGAGAACGGCACGGGTATACACCCTCAACCGGTGCACCGGTTACTCATGTGCCTTTTCGGTATACTTGCACTCATAAGTGTGAGTAGCCAAAATACACACACTCATGAGGCTTATACTCATGTGCAATAAGTGTATCGAAAGGCTTATACTCATGAGCAATAAGTGTATCGGGAGGCTTACACTCATGAGTGCAAGTGCCGAGGCATACTCGGCAATTTGCGATCGGTGATTCTATGCACTCGGGTAAAGCCGGTGCCGGTGGTTATGAGTAAGTGTATCCGATACACTTGGTAAAAAATTATGAGTGGACCGGCTCGATTGTATGTATTTATATACATATGTATGTATATTGAAATGCAAGAAATGCCGTCGGCTTTTTGTATTGTTCTTGTTATTGCTGGTGCGCTGTTCTTGCACTCATTTTATTTCTTGAAAATTTAAATTCGAAAACTATTTTTTGGCTTTGTGTAGTGTATTTATTTGATGCCTTATATAATTAATAAAAATTTAATTTAATTTAAAGATTAAATAATAATTTAATTAAGAATTTTTATATATTGATAAGGAACAAAACAAGTAAAAATACAACTAATCAGTTTTAAAAAATCCGGGTTTTATAAAGTGAAATTTTACCTGTTTTATGAGTTTTTGGGTTTTTTATATTCATCAATAACCGGAAAATCAGAAATTTTATTACCTGTTTATAACACTATTGTAAATGCCTATATAATTACAAAAGGGTATTTTGCAAATTTGTGCATTTTCCATAAATTTCAGGAAAAACCACCTGATATTTTATTTGACCATTTGTCAAAGTAAAAAACACCCAAAAGTCATTCAAAGAAGTCAAAAGTCATAAAATCTATCCGCGAGCCGCGACAAACAAGCATCAATAGGGGTGGGGGAAAAACACCCGAGTATTTGTCCAGACACCCGAGTGTCTGATCAAACACTTGGGTGTCTGAGCAAGACACTTGGGTGTTTTTCAGAATTTGAACAGATACTCATAAGACTCAAGCCATTTCGTCATGAGTGTCTAAAATGATCGGTTGCACGAAGAACAACCACTGCACTATGGTCCGAATTCCCGATTTGGTGGCATAAAGCCCAACATTTTATGGAAGAAAATCGGAATTTTTTTTTATATGTTTAAACTAGATACCCTAGATAGAAAGTATCAATAAATATTTTTGTCAAAAATGCAACCTTGCAATTTTTACAGATGTTTAAAGTCAGGTAATTAAGCAGCTGATTTTTGTGACAAAATTGGCGGGAAACTTTTAATAACTTTGAGCACTTGGCAAATCCAAACTAAATAATATTTTTCTATTTTTTAAAAAGGATATTGAAGTTGGAGGTATGTAAATTACGAATAATGAGCACAGTTTGTGTGGTAATTTGATTAACGTTATATATGTATGTGTACTGTTTTGTGTTGTCCAAGGAAATCAAAAGCTGACAAAAGTGTTCATCTTCTGTAGAGGAAAAAAAGGTGCTCTGCGTATTTGTGCGTTGTGTAATGTTTGTTAAACAATAGTAGGCACTTTATATTAAATTGTAATAACAGTCCGGTTTGCGGCTTTTCCGATGCTTTAATTATTTAGATGTGCTTGAGTTCTGTCACGCCATGTTGCTGGACGTGTGGATGCACAGCGGGCGCCACTCTTCCGCGCTGGTTGAACTTGTATTTGGTCAAATAGATGAATGTACACTGAGTGACAACAAAAAAGAGAGCAATAAAAAAAAAAAATTAAATAAAATATCACGTATACGTCATGATGTCTGTATGGGCATTGGAGTAGGCGTGGTCAAACTTACTTGAAAGTTTGCTTAAATATTTAGAGTTGTCTATTAATGAAGTATGCCAAGTTTCAGCTCGATAGATGCAATATTCGATTTTATGCCACCAAATCGGGAATTCGGACCATAATGCACCGGCAAGACACAAGTGTCAACAAGCCGAGTGTCTAAAATGATCGGGTGCACGAAGAACAACCACCGGCAAGACACAAGTGTGTACAAGCCGAGTGCCTAAAATGATCGGGTGCCGAATAGGCAAGTGCAAGAAAGGCCTGACTATGACAATGACTCATACTCGCAGCACTCGCATGATTTTGAGCAAGTGTGTATCTCTCACTCGGTTTGCGAGTGCTAAGTAGCACCGGCACTCAAAAATTTATGGGTGTGAGTTGAGTGTCGAAATTTGCCACCTTTGACGATGTCTGTATATGTATACATAGAGGCACTGCGATAGCTCTGGTGGTGGAGTGCAAGCCGAGCACGTTGTGGTGCTCGGGTTCGAGCCCGCTCGGGGTACAAATTTTTTTAATCGTATTTACAATAGTTATAAATAAAAATTGTGGATGTTATTAAAGAAATACTTTTGTAATGCTCAAAGAAAATAAGAGTCTTAAGCAAAGGAACCATGAAATGGAGAAGGAAATTCGGTCTTTACGTCAGCAGCTGGAGGAATATAAGCAATTGGATATGTCTCTCAGCAACATTTTCACAGAGACCCATTTGAAAATATTAGAGAACGGAGGAAAGCGACATTTCTGCTGCGATTTGTCTGCATACAGCGGGCCTCGTGCGTAAAACCATTTTACAAGAAAGGTTATCCTTTGGCCAGTCGAACCACGTTGTATAGGTGGTTAGCAGAAGTCCTAATTAAAACGGGTACCCTGTATGTGGTCATTGACCTTATGCACGACGATGATATGATTGAAGAGGATAAGGTATGCGTTTTATCATTCGACTGCTGCTAGTTTCGAATATGACAGCTCAGCCGATGTGGTCTATAAACCAAGTAATAACGTACAATTGGCTATAGTTCGTGGGTTGAAAAGTCATGAAAACAGACAGTTTTCTTTGACTTTGATACTCAGATGGATGCGGATACCTAAATGACATTGTAAAGAAACTCCACAGAAGAGGTTATCCAGTAGTAGCCATTGTGTCTGATTTGGGACCGGGAAACCAAAAGTTATGGAGACAACTGGGTATATCGGAAAGTGAGTTTGAAATTAATATTTAACACAAGTGTAAATGCAAAAAGTTTTTTTTTTTAGAAAATACCTGGTTTAGTCATCCAGCGGATGATCAGTTGAAAAATACATGTATTTTCGGATACACCACACTTAATAAAGTTGGTTCGTAGCCATTACATCGACACCGGATTGGCTATTAACGGAAAACAATTAACAAAGAAGACAGTTTAACAGGCACTTAGTCACAGCTCGAAGTCTGATCTGTCCATCTTATTTAAGATTACGGATAACCATTTAAATGTTAAATGTCGTCGCTCGCTATACAAAAAGTGAAGTTTTGCAACTTAATTGTTTTCCAACACGACAGCGAATTCCATTAGGCTATGCTACGAGTTGGCCTATGAAGTAGAGAATGCATGTGATACCTCGGATTTGTTTAAAGTTATGAACGATTGTTTTGACATTTTTAACTCTAAATTATCAACATCAAACACCCTCGAAACGACTCAGCCATATGGGAAACACATCGAGATGCAAAGAGCCGTTTTAACGGAAATGAGTAATATTATGTGCAGGGATATTGTTGGCAAAGGACAAATGCTGCCATTTCAAAAAGGAATTTTGCTGAATAATGCTTCGCTGGATGGTTTACTTTCTTATTTGACCAGCAAATATGATTTGAAGTATATTTTAAAAAGTCGGCTTAACCAAGACATTTTAGAAAACTTTTTTGGAGCTATCCGAGCAAGAGGTGGTCAGTTTGACCATCCTACTGCTCTTCAATTTAAGTATAGATTAAGAAAATATATATACCTATTATAGACACTACAAAAATAACTAATAATAATAACTAATACTAATCCAATGTTTAGCTCGTGATTGTTTTAGGTTTGCCTTGTCTTTTGTGTTGTCTTATGTTTTTTATGTTTTTACTTTATTAAGCAGCGCAATAGTGCTCTGGTGGTAGAGTGCAAGACTTGCACTGCAAGCCGAACATGTTGTGGTGCTCGGGTTCGAGTCCGGTCGAGGTACAAACTTCTTCTTTTTTTAATCGTATTTACAATAGTTATAAATAAAAATTGTGGATGTTATTAAAGAAATACTTTTGTTTGGCAAAAACGCCTGCTATGTAGGTATTGTTTGTATGCGTATACGTATCAGAGAACGGCACGGGTATACACCCTCAACCGGTGCACCGGTTACTCATGTGCCTTTTCGGTATACTTGCACTCATAAGTGTGAGTAGCCAAAAATACACACACTCATGAGGCTTATACTCATGTGCAATAAGTGTATCGAAAGGCTTATACTCATGAGCAATAAGTGTATCGGGAGGCTTACACTCATGAGTGCAAGTGCCGAGGCATACTCGGCAATTTGCGATCGGTGATTCTATGCACTCGGGTAAAGCCGGTGCCGGTGGTTATGAGTAAGTGTATCCGATACACTTGGTAAAAAATTATGAGTGGACCGGCTCGATTGTATGTATTTACATACATATGTATGTATATTGAAATGCAAGAAATGCCGTCGGCTTTTTGTATTGTTCTTGTTATTGCTGGTGCGCTGTTCTTGCACTCATTTTATTTCTTGAAAATTTAAATTCGAAAACTATTTTTGGCTTTGTGTAGTGTATTTATTTGATGCCTTATATAATTAATAAAAATTTAATTTAATTTAAAGATTAAATAATAATTTAATTAAGAATTTTATATATTGATAAGGAACAAAACAAGTAAAAATACAACTAATCAGTTTTAAAAATCCGGGTTTTATAAAGTGAAATTTTACCTGTTTTATG
Organism: Drosophila sulfurigaster albostrigata; assembly: GCF_023558435.1. NCBI lineage: Eukaryota > Metazoa > Arthropoda > Insecta > Diptera > Drosophilidae > Drosophila > Drosophila sulfurigaster. The sequence goes on along the minus strand of NW_026909664.1, from coordinate 105,483 downwards.
AGTTTTTGGGTTTTTTATATTCATCAATAACCGGAAAATCAGAAATTTTATTACCTGTTTATAACACTATTGTAAATGCCTATATAATTACAAAAGGGTATTTTGCAAATTTGTGCATTTTCCATAAATTTCAGGAAAAACCACCTGATATTTTATTTGACCATTTGTCAAAGTAAAAAACACCCAAAAGTCATTCAAAGAAGTCAAAAGTCATAAAATCTATCCGCGAGCCGCGACAAACAAGCATCAATAGGGGTGGGGGAAAAACACCCGAGTATTTGTCCAGACACCCGAGTGTCTGATCAAACACTTGGGTGTCTGAGCAAGACACTTGGGTGTTTTTCAGAATTTGAACAGATACTCATAAGACTCAAGCCATTTCGTCATGAGTGTCTAAAATGATCGGTTGCACGAAGAACAACCACTGCACTATGGTCCGAATTCCCGATTTGGTGGCATAAAGCCCAACATTTTATGGAAGAAAATCGGAATTTTTTTTTATATGTTTAAACTAGATACCCTAGATTGAAAGTATCAATAAATATTTTTGTCAAAAATGCAACCTTGCAATTTTACAGATGTTTAAAGTCAGGTAATTAAGCAGCTGATTTTTGTGACAAAATTGGCGGGAAACTTTGAATAACTTTGAGCACTTGGCAAATCCAAACTAAATAATATTTTTCTATTTTTTAAAATGGATATTGAAGTTGGAGGTACAAATAATGAGCACAGTTTGTGTGGTAATTTGATTAACGTTATATATGTATGTGTACTGTTTTGTGTTGTCCAAGGAAATCAAAAAGCTGACAAAAGTGTTCATCTTCTGTAGAGGAAAAAAGGTGTTCTGCGTATTTGTGCGTTGTGTAATGTTTGTTAAACAATAGTAGGCACTTTATATTAAATTGTAATAACAGTCCGGTTTGCGGCTTTTCCGATGCTTTAATTATTTAGATGTGCTTGAGTTCTGTCACGCCATGTTGCTGGACGTGTGGATGCACAGCGGGCGCCACTCTTCCGCGCTGGTTGAACTTGTATTTGGTCAAATAGATGAATGTACACTGAGTGACAACAAAAAGAGAGCAATAAAAAAAAAAAAATAAATTAAATAAAATATCACGTATACGTCATGATGTCTGTATGGGCATTGGAGTAGGCGTGGTCAAACTTACTTGAAAGTTTGCTTAAATATTTAGAGTTGTCTATTAATGAAGTATGCCAAGTTTCAGCTCGATAGATGCAATATTCGATTTTATGCCACCAAATCGGGAATTCGGACCATAATGCACCGGCAAGACACAAGTGTCAACAAGCCGAGTGTCTAAAATGATCGGGTGCACGAAGAACAACCACCGGCAAGACACAAGTGTGTACAAGCCGAGTGCCTAAAATGATCGGGTGCCGAATAGGCAAGTGCAAGAAAGGCCTGACTATGACAATGACTCATACTCGCAGCACTCGCATGATTTTGAGCAAGTGTGTATCTCTCACTCGGTTTGCGAGTGCTAAGTAGCACCGGCACTCAAAAATTTATGGGTGTGAGTTGAGTGTCGAAATTTGCCACCTTTGACGATGTCTGTATATGTATACATAGAGGCACTGCGATAGCTCTGGTGGTGGAGTGCAAGCCGAGCACGTTGTGGTGCTCGGGTTCGAGCCCGCTCGGGGTACAAATTTTTTTAATCGTATTTACAATAGTTATAAATAAAAAATTGTGGATGTTATTAAAGAAATACTTTTGTAATGCTCAAAGAAAATAAGAGTCTTAAGCAAAGGAACCATGAAATGGAGAAGGAAATTCGGTCTTTACGTCAGCAGCTGGAGGAATATAAGCAATTGATATGTCTCTCAGCAACATTTTCACAGAGACCCATTTGAAAATATTAGAGAACGGAGGAAAGCGACATTTCTGCTGCGATTTGTCTGCATACAGCGGGCCTCGTGCGTAAAACCATTTTACAAGAAAGGTTATCCTTTGGCCAGTCGAACCACGTTGTATAGGTGGTTAGCAGAAGTCCTAATTAAAACGGGTACCCTGTATGTGGTCATTGACCTTATGCACGACGATGATATGATTGAAGAGGATAAGGTATGCGTTTTATCATTCGACTGCTGCTAGTTTCGAATATGACAGCTCAGCCGATGTGGTCTATAAACCAAGTAATAACGTACAATTGGCTATAGCTCGTGGGTTGAAAAAGTCATGAAAACAGACAGTTTTCTTTGACTTTGATACTCAGATGGATGCGGATACCTAAATGACATTGTAAAGAAACTCCACAGAAGAGGTTATCCAGTAGTAGCCATTGTGTCTGATTTCGGACCGGGAAACCAAAAGTTATGGAGACAACTGGGTATATCGGAAAGTGAGTTTGAAATTAATATTTAACACAAGTGTAAATGCAAAAAGTTTTTTTTTAGAAAATACCTGGTTTAGTCATCCAGCGGATGATCAGTTGAAAATACATGTATTTTCGGATACACCACACTTAATAAAGTTGGTTCGTAGCCATTACATCGACACCGGATTGGCTATTAACGGAAAACAATTAACAAAGAAGACAGTTTAACAGGCACTTAGTCACAGCTCTAAGTCTGATCTGTCCATCTTATTTAAGATTACGGATAACCATTTAAATGTTAAATGTCGTCGCTCGCTATACAAAAAGTGAAGTTTTGCAACTTAATTGTTTTCCAACACGACAGCGAATTCCATTAGGCTATGCTACGAGTTGGGCTATGAAGTAGAGAATGCATGTGATACCTCGGATTTGTTTAAAGTTATGAACGATTGTTTTGACATTTTTAACTCTAAATTATCAACATCAAACACCCTCGAAACGACTCAGCCATATGGGAAACACATCGAGATGCAAAGAGCCGTTTTAACGGAAATGAGTAATATTATGTGCAGGGATATTGTTGGCAAAGGACAAATGCTGCCATTTCAAAAAGGAATTTTGCTGAATAATGCTTCGCTGGATGGTTTACTTTCTTATTTGACCAGCAAATATGATTTGAAGTATATTTTAAAAAGTCGGCTTAACCAAGACATTTTAGAAAACATTTTAGAAACCTGTTGGATCGTATGAACTCGAAGAGATTGCAACATATATTATTGATGTCCTAAAGGGGTATGGTTCTTATGATGTGTTAAAAATAGAAACCAACAATAATACGCTGAAAGTTCAAGTTACCACTAAAAAAGAAACAGTATATTTTAATCGTGAACGAAGTATTGGAAAGCTATTTGGATTTGGTGCACGTATTCTAAAACCGCACAATACTGAAATTTATGTCTCAGATAACCCTGTGAAGATTTTAAAAGTAAATACAATTAGATTGGAATGCAACATTATCAGTGGCTCATATGTGGGTAATAGACCAAATCATGTGCTTCATGAATTTGGGATCAATGTTCCTCCGGGATATAAAATGAGTATTACACCACGAAACTTGATTTATTTACCTATCACCACTAGAGAAATAAGCACGCTCGAAGTACGGATAACTGATCAGGAGGGGGGAATTAATCAATTTTCGAGGGGAAACTATATCTTCATTTACGAGCAACAGAATGATTATTTATAATAAAATGTCGTCACATCACCTCACAACTCCCATTACTAAATGTAAAGGTGAAGTGAAAACACCATCATCATTATCATCTCGAGGACCATCATATCCACGTCCCGCGGTATCATTAAAAAATAAACTGATTTTAAAATCACTTGGATTTAATATTCAATAAAATTACTACCTTCATTTCAAATGAATAAAATTTTTTTTGTGCAAGATAAACATCACAATGATGAGAGTATCACGAAAAAAGAATATCACACTTATTACCCATATCAGCAGAACTTCAAAACAAATGATGAAGTTCGTATTACAATACAAAACCAAGATTTGTATGTGTTGCCGTCTGAAAGTTTCCTCCACTTTGAAGGGACACTTAGTAAAATTACTAACCAAAATTCGGGCACAAGTACAACAAATGATGTTGCCGGCTTACTTAAAAATAATTGCATGGCCTATTTTTTGGATGAAATAAGATATGAATTGAACGGATGCGAACTGGATAGAACACGGTTTACTGGAATCACATCTACTCTGAAAAACTTTCTTTCCATTGGTCGACAGGAGTCTCTATGTTATCGTAATGCCGGGTGGAGTGGAGGAGAGAGTATATCTTCCGGAGGTCATTTCAGCTTTTCAATACCACTAAAAATGCTAATGGGATACGCTGAAGATAATAAAAAAGTTATATTAAATTGTAAACATGAACTCATTCTCTTGCTAGCTAAAAATATGAATGATATGTTTGAAAAAAACAGTCGGAGGTGTTGAACATAAAATTGCTATACAGAGCATTAGTTGGAAAGTACCCCACATTGTTCCAAGCGATACTACTAAAATTAAAAAGTTCAATGTAGTCAAAAGTGGAGGTACACTTCCACTTTCATTCCGCAGCTGGGATTGTTATATAAATCCCTCGTTGGTACAGGGGACTCATCATGTATGGAACGTTAAGCTAGCTGCAAATAGAGAACGTCCACGGTTTGCAGTCATTGCGTATACATTAAATGGTAATCTAATTACAAACAATTTGAGAAATGCAAAAGTGTATTTAAATTCTGAAGTCTATCCATATGAAGATTTAAATGTAAAATTCAATGAAAATCGGTTTGCTGCCTTGTATGATATGTACGTGAAATTCCAAGAGAGTTACTACAACCGGGAGCCTCGTCCACTTTTATCACCACTAGACTAGTCAAAGGCTCCTATTGTTGTTGTTCATCTTTCATATCAAAACGAGTCGGTCAAATCAGAGCCAATTGATGTTAAAATTTCAACTGAACTAAGAGTACCAAGTGAGTTGAATACAAAGGTATATTGTCTTCCCATTCACGATCGTCTAGTTGAATATACCCCACTGACCGGATTAGTTCAACGTATCGTATAATGATTTCTCAAAATATTTCTTCATTCACCTTTTGGAAATCATTACGAGTAGACGTCAACTGATTGAAAGAAATTTAAAAAAATGATATTGATTGAAAACAAAAAACAACTCCACAACTCATATTTCGATACAACAACTTATAACTGGAATAAATAATTTTATGAAAATGTTTAAGGATAAAATTTTTCCTGAACACATGGAATATTTATCAGAATCATTGAAATATTTTAATAATAGAATATGTGATGGGCCATTGGTTTCTAATGTTCATGGACAACATTTCACATCCTGCTGTTGGGTTCATAACGATGTGGAGGATGGAGTCGATACATGTGCCTGTCATTTCTATACTTGCACTTTCGTCTGAATTCCATCACGTTCCCATCCTTTTTTAACGTTCATCACGTGATCCTTCCTCCGCTCCGATTTCGAATACATTCAAATTAATGAGATAAGTGAGCGTGGCGCCCTCGACCGTTTTACAGGTAGCGTTGGGCTTCTGAACATATTTCATCACATTTCATAACGTTGATTCGTGTTAGTCGTTTGATCGTCTTGGATGTAGTGTTGCGTCAGGTGCGTGGCGCCTACGATCGTTTTACAGGTAAAGATGCGTCACGTGCATGCCGCCTTCGATCGTTTTTCAGATAGCGTTGGGCTTCCGAGCATATTTCATCACGTTTCGTAACGTTGATTCGTGTTAGACGTTCACGTATTCGATCGTCTTGGATGTGGCGCTGCGTCACGTCACGTTTTCGAGGTGGGTGATCGCGCGTTCGTACGCTACGTTCGTTAAAGAGCGTTTCACGTTTTCGTAGGACGTCTTCGTCTCACGGTTTCGAGCACGATCTACGAATCGTAATTCGACTACGACCCCGATCCCCTCACCGTCCCGTCTCGGGACACGCGACCTCGACCCCGACTCCGACTACGTTTTTGAGCTGAACGTTCACGTGTTCGATCGTTTTGGGTACAGCGCTTCGCCTCTGATTGATAATGTACGCTACGTTCATTAATGATAAGAGCGTATCGTAGCACGTGTGACGAACACGTTTTCGTCCACGATCTACGAATCGATTTCGACTGCGACCCCGAGTGCGAGCCCGAGTGCGACCCCGACCCCGAGGGCGTGTCGGGACAAGCGACCTCGACCCCGACTCCGAAGAATCGATAACGGATTTGTATCACGAAACGCCCCCGATCCCGATCCTTTCATCGCCCCGTCTCGGGTCACGTACGATTCATCACACAAATCCCACACTTGACATTTCCACAGGTGACCCTAATTAAATTGCATCTTTATTACCTCACACTTGACATTAATGATAGGTGACCCTAATTAACACTTCCTTGCACAAGAATTAGATTTGTATAGAAATTTGATATTCCAACTACTGTGATTCCTGAAAATTTGGTTGCGATCAGATAAAATTGTGGAAGTTATTAATTATTTTGTATTTGCAAAAACGCCTTCTATGCTTTTATTTGTATGCGTCTATGTATATACACACATTCTCGCCTATATTGGTGTGTGCTGGTAGTGTGCATTGCACACGCTGTACAGCTTTTGCGTGGACTGTGTACAACTGTGCAGATGAGTGCAGTATTTTTTAATAAGTGCATAAACATGAATTATAAGGAGAACGACGCTCGTGCAATGAACTCACAATATAATGTAAGTTTTTGTCATAATATATGTATATGTTTTGTAACAAAGTAGTATATGTGTTGTTTTATATGTTTGTGATTGTCTTTTGTATGTTTGTGGTTATTTAGTGCCAGAGACCCAGGCAAAAACAGTGATTGTTAAATATATGTACATGTGAATTTCATGTTCATTTGTAGTATACATTTTGTACAAAATTATTAAAATAAAATTATTTGCAATCAGACGCTGGACACAACAAATGAATCGTCTTTTAAAGAGTACGCTGCCACAGTAAAATCAAAATTATTAGCTGGTGAGCTTAAGCCTACTGATTCACGTGGTCGGAGCAAAGTGTTGGCCACCTTTTCACGACTGGTCAATACAAACGGCATAATGGCAGTAGAGTGAAACATATGCAAAAACATTTACAAATTTGAGAAAAGCACATCAAATTTAGTAAAACACAAATGCTACATTATGGCCAATAGCCGAAAGCGCAGTCTTCCTGTCGTTGATGTATCCACCGAAACCAAAAAGAAGTGCACCAATCTGGCAACGGAGTGGGCAATAAAGAATGGTCGACCGTTTAATTTAATTTCGGACCCTGGGTTAAGAAACTTGGCGCAGTTTTTTATTTCTGTCGGTGCGCTCTATGATTTTTACTTCAATGAAGTAAGCGAAATTAATAAGCAGAAATAGTACGGATATAGCATAACTTCAGATATCTGGACGGACGATTTTCTTAAGGAATCTTATATTTCACTGACTATGCATTATGTCAAAAAACAGCCTGCTAGCAATGAAATCAATGGGTGGAGCCTCCTGTACCGGTAAGAAGTATAAAATGTTAATGAAATATATATAAATTTCTTAGGTAATGAATTAAAAAACAAAATAGCGCGAATCTTACGTGACTTTGGATGTGATTTGATGATGGACGAACCAATAATTGTTACCGACCGCGGAGCTAACATGAAAGCAGCATTCAACGGACTGAGCATAATACACTGTGCAAATCACTTGATCCACAATGTGATTGGCAAACTTGTAAATGAAGTACCTGAACTGCTGGATCTGGTTAATCGCTGCAGCAAGCTTGTTAAATATTTTTAAAAATCTGGACAAAACTGGAACTTAACAAGTACCCTAAAAAGCTACTGTCCAACTCGTTGGAATACCGTATTTAACCTCTTAAAGTCGGGTGAGCTAAATTGGATGGAAATTTCGCAGATTTTGGTAGATAAAAATGAAATTTCAAGAATTACAGATATTAATTTAAACAACATTAGCGGATCAACAAGATTTAAATGAAAAGAAGATTATATATTTATATATGAATTACATTACACAACATAAAACAAGTAAGAAAGTTACAGTCGGGTGTGCTCGACTGTGAGATACCCGCTACCCATTTTGAATAAAAGCAAAATATTGCGGTATTTTTTCCAAAATATACCTACAGGCATGCTCCGGTTTCCACTTTCGGTTTTCGTTTTCGTTTTGAAAACGAAAACGACAAAATTGATGCTCCCGTTTTCACATTCACAAGATTTTTTCGAATTCCAAAACGAGAAAATTTGTCTTGCCGAAATGAAAAGTAAATGCCTCTTTCTATATTAAATCGGATCTTATTTGCAAAAGGAAAAAAAGTAGTTGACTTATTGGTTTATTGTCGTTCTTTTAAGACCTCTAGAAGACCAATTAGGCTTGTAATTATTTTTAAAACGAGTAATTTCTGACCCCACCTCAAATTTGGATATCAAATTTTGCCGTCGGCAACAACAATTTTCGTTTTGGTGAGCGACCGGTAAGTCCGACACCATGAGTTATCGCCTAAGCTGCCATACTTTTGATAGAATGAAAAAGCTAGTTAAAAATTCTTGTATAATCAAACGGATGGCGATAAATTTGTTGAAGTTGGGTAAAATATGTTTTTTAAAAATTAATTTATTTAATTTAATTACTTATGTGTTAAAATTTTATAAAAAAAATTGTTGGAATAACCGGAATGAAATACATTAAAAAGGTGGCATCCCCATTTTTTGTGGGAAACAGCTGATTGCCGTTCAACTGATTTTTTTAAAGAAAGTATGAAATCTTTCTTTGCAAAAAAGACAAAAGCCAAATATATTTTATTCAGGGGAAGCATAAATAAACAATGCAGGATAAAAATATCTTTATGTGAGCTCAATCCACGCACGAAATTGGACATACAAAAGACATTTTTTCACGTTGTTTACTTTTAACCAAAACACAAGTCAGCTGTTTTAGCAGTAAAAAATGAAACGTTCCGATAGCAAAACGATGACCAAAAACGTGTGAAAACCGGAGCACCTAAAAACGAAAATCTCGGTTTTGGTCCCAAAACGAAAACGAAAACGAAAAGTGAAAACCGGAGCATGCCTGTATAATAAAAATATACTAAAAATATACCAAACAGTTTGTTTGTTATATCGATATAGTACCACATTCAAAATATACCATAGACGGCACAATATACCAGATTGTCGGCCAAAGCAACTAAGACCCTAGTAAGTAGGCGGTTTTGCCCATACAAGAGTATTTCTTTAATAAATTCCACAATTTTTATCTGATCGCAATCAAATTTTCAGAAATCATAAATACTATAGTTATGATTACCAAAATTTGCAGATGTAGCTTGAAAATTACGCTTGTTATTCAATTTTATTGATTTGCGGGGGCGGAAGTGAGCGTGGTAAATATTTGAAACAAACTTGATCTGCGTGCAAACATAACAAATGCTGTCGAAAATTATAGCTCTATCTCTTGTAGTCTCTGAGATCTAGGTGTTCATACGGACAGACGGACAGACACACAGATGGACAAACAGACGGACATGGCTATATGGTCGGAGATGCCTCCTTCTACCCATTACGTACATTTCCTGCCGGCACAAAGTTATAATACCCTTCTACCCTATGGGAAGCGGGTATAAAAACAGACAAATTGTATTGAAGTATTAAACAATAGAGAAAAGAACAGAATTTGAAAACTCACTTAAAAACTAAATAACAAAGCTTAACTTAAATTAAATTAAATTGAATTAAAGACCATGGAAAAAACATGATATTAAATAAGTGGAAAATATAAGAAACATATTAAAATTTAAAACGTTTAAAATTATATAAAAGTAAATTGAAATTCCTAATTATCTTAAAGTAAATTAGGCAGGTCAAGGTAGATGATTAAGCGATTTAAATAGATATATAAACATACATAACAAAACATGCGTATATAAATTGATAAATAAACATATAGGAACCGCCCAAATGCGTAAGAAATAAAGTAAGTTATCCATTGCGCCGTTGTGGCTATTTGTTGTTTCGCTCGTCCTACTGCGTGATTTTTGAATTTTGCTCCTTTGCCATTTTGAATTCCATTTGTTTATTATCTGTATATAAAAAAAAATTAATTAAATGTTAGTATTTAAGGAAAATTCTTGGATAATATAATTGTAATTACGTTGAACATGGTTGTGTGAGTTTTCTCAGCATGGAGGGAAGGGGAATTCCTCAGCGCTACGCCGGATGAGGAGCAGCCACTGTTGTAGTGACCAACGTAAAGGAGATGGCGCCGATGTGGCCATCTCAGGCAGGGTGGGTACGCCGGGGTCCAATTGGACCCTATTCAAATATACAATATGGATCAGTGAGTGTATTTATTGTTGTTTTCTTTGTTCTTACCGTCTCAATAGTTTTTTTTTTCCTTTTGTTTAGCGCAATTTTAAATTGCGCGGCAGCTGTTTTGTTTTGTGATGCGTTTCTTCTGTTTTAAAGCAGCTGTTTCGTATCGGTATCAGGGAGGACAAACAGTCCGTAACACATTTTCCGATATTCTTATTGACACCGATGTTAAGGAATGCATCGATGTTTTATTTTAAAAATATCGATATACATAAAAATCGATATTTTTAGGGAAATAATCGTTCATTGTGTATCGTGTATCGATAGTGTTATCTCTTTTGCATCGTGCCCTCCCTAGGAGTAACACCGTATGTAAAATTTCATAATTAGGAATTTGTAAAATGTTGAAAATTTTGTCTAATTTTATTTAATTAATATATCATATATAATTAGCTTATAATAATTACTAATAGTTTTAATTATAATATATAAGTGCAGATATTTTGAAGAAATTCTACGAGTTAGTCGATGGCCTGCATCACAAAGAACACGTTCTAGGCAGTCAAGAAATAGAAGAAATAGGGAAAATAGCGATGATGGTGTAGAAGAGAGGGAGAGAAATTCAAGTTCGCAGAGGCATCGTAGAGCTGATCAGAAGTATAGGGAAAGCCAACAGATTAGAAATAGTCAGCGACGTTTAGTAAGGAGACGATCAGCGCGAATTAGACAGCATGAGCAAACGGAAGATACAGTCCAAAGAAGATTGAGACGCACAGACGCCGACTATCGACAGAACGAACAATCGGATAATACAGTAAATAGAAGACAACGACGGAAGAATTCATCCAGAACAGGCGGCTGATACTCTGCGACAATCGAACCATAGGCAGGGCTCTGACTATCGACGAATGGAACAAACAGAAAACTCAGAATTTAGGAGACTACGACGAACAACAGTAGCTTTAGAGAGCCTGAACAGCAGGCTGATACTGTACGATGATCGAGGCGTAGGCAGAACGTACAGTACAGGAAAGTAGAGCAAATTCAGAACTCTGAATTTAGGAGAGAAAGACGAGCGGACGTGACTTTTAGAGAGCCTGATACTTCACGAGGACGTATACGTAGACGGGATACACTGTACAGGACCAACGAACAAAGACGAAACTTGGCATTAAGGGCAGCAAGACGGACAGATCCTGAAGGGCGTCTATTAGAAAGGAATTAGGATCGGATTAATGGGTCACAGGTTAGAAATATTCTTACGAAGTGCCCGGTTATTGGCGCGACAAGCAGCATTTGACGCCTCAAGACGACTTAGCCAAAGAGTTAGCCAATATAGAACAAATATTAAAGATAGATTAGTAGAAAACCGTCGTAATGCTGCCCATAATAGAGAAAACGTGCGAATAGTCTTCAGGAAGAGAATTCACCCAGACCCACGAGAATCGAAGCTCTTATTGAGAATTTTAATAGAGTTATCATGATGGGCCCCAACAAAATTTGCCTTTCTTGTAAAGGTCTTTGGTTTCCTCATCAAGTAATCCTACTTACTTGACCTCGAATCATAATTGAAGACAATTATGAGTTTTCTGCGGAGATTTTTGATGTTGAACGTCAGTTCTCTTCATCTGATGGTTGCTTAACTTTTTGCAAAACATGTTGCCGCAAAATAAGATCTGGTGTTAAACCAAAACTTCCATTTCAAATGGACTAGATTTCCCTCAATTACCTGATTGCCTTTAAGGCCTCACTCCATTAGAGGAACGACTCATTTCTCCTCGTCTTCCTTTTATGATAATAAAATCTTTAGGTCATGAGCGTCAGAGTGCAATTAAAGGAGCTGTAGTTAATGTACCAATACCAATAAGTAACATCGTTACATCCCTCCCGCGGGCTTTTCATGAAGCCGAGGTCGTACAGCTCTACCTCAAGCGTAGAATGGAATATAGCCATGATTTCATGGCCGAAACCATCAAACTCTTAAGAATAGCTGACGTAATTAGGTATTTAGCTAATACAGAACTTTATAGAAAACATAGTTTAGTATTAAATGAACAGTGGTTGTCAACTTATACAATTGAAACTGTTCCATTCATAGTATTTAAAGCAGACGCACAATTTGTGGAGGGACTTGAGCGAAGAATTGAAAAATCGAGCACATCAGGATGATGCTGAGATAGAGGAGCTCAATCCTGGGGGTCAACAAACACTGCTTGAGAATAACCAGATAGACACCGATGAGAATCACTCTGGCTCCAGGCGAAGGCCAACGACCCCTAGACATGATTCTCGATGCTGACTCGGAAGAGTTAGCATTCCCTACAATTTATGCTGGCATAAAAAGACATTGTCCCCTTAGCTTTTCCGCAATTGTAAACTCTGAGCTTCGAAATGTAGATAGGAGAGGTTGTCGAATTGACAAATTATTATTCAATTATAAGAAGTTAGACTTGATCCAAATTCGTAGTAATATTACTATTTGCATAAGAAAACAAAGCGCCCCACTCGCCATTACAGCATATAACGCTCTCAATGATGAGCATATAGATAGCACTATTCGCCACGATGAAGGCTATAGGGTCCTGAAGAGTGTTCGCACGTCTCCTGCTCACTGGGAAGCAGAAAAGAAAAAAGTAATGGCGATAATTCGGCAATTCGGTCTGCCAACCCTTTTCATCACCCTGTCAGCTGCCGATACACAGTGGACGGAGTTATTAGTTTTATTGAAGGAGAATATAGATAGGCAGCAAGTTACAGAAGTAGAAGCTTCGAATTTTAGTTTTAGTGAAAAGGCTCGGTTGATTAGGTCAGATCCTGTAACTTGTGCAAGATATTTTGATCATAGATATCGTCAGGTTTTATCAATTAGAGGGAGGGGGCGTTTTCGCAAATCATTCCGTTCTCAAGTATTATTGGCGTGAGGTTCGCCTCATATTCATGGCATGTTTTGGCTGAAAGATGCCCCCCTGTGGACTTTGAAAATGAATTGTCTATATCCTCAGTCATTTCATTTATTGACCAATTCATTACGACAGATGTACATAACTGATACTGAGTTAGCTCAGTATATTGAATATCAGAAGCACAATCACGGACATTCTTGTATGCGTGAAGTGCGGTATTCCATATTTTCCCATGCCACAAACAGAAATTCTTCAGCCATTGCCAGAAGAATCTGAAAACATTTCTCTTCATCACGAAAATTTGAGGAGTTCAATCTCTCCTAAATTTCCCTTTTGATTCTGAATCTATAAGTCAATTAAGCATATTTGAGAATTTCTTATCTCAACAACAATTGAACGTCAGCTACGAGGACTATAAATATGCATTGAGATCTGGCTTGAAAAAGCTCCAAATATTTGTGAAGAGAACATTTGCAGCCATTAAAGTTAATGCTTACAATAAACATATTCTCTCAATGCAAAGGGCCAATATGGATATTCAGTTCATAATAGATCCCTATGCCTGTTTCAGTTATATAATTAATTATATAAACAAATCCTAAAGAGGAATCTCCAAATTAATGCGTGAAGCAGTGAACGAAATTCACAGAGGCAACTTCAGCATTAAACAAAAGCTGCAACATATAGGCCACAAATTTATCTCCGGCACTGAGATTTCTGCTCAGGAAGCCGCCTACTGTTGTCTAGGAAGGCGTTTGTCTGAGACTAGCAACGCAGAAGTTTACATAAATACGACACGACCAGAGCACAGAGTTCAAATACTCAAATCTAGACAACAGCTCCAAAATATGAATGAAGATTCCACCGATATTTATGTTTTGGGAATGCTGGATCATTATATTCAGCGGCCAGATAGTCTCGAAGGCCTGTGTTTAGCCGATTTTGCTGCAAATTATAATTTTGCGAAATCCTGTCGGTCAGCACGTCAAGATGCAGATGACGGTGGTGATGGAGAAAACGAGGTCCTAAGAAATTCAATTCAGGCTCTTTGCGATGGTAGTGGCTTCATTAGGGAACGGACCAAACCACAGTGGGCGATTTGGTCCCGCTAGCGGCATTTAATTAATAACTTCTAAACTAAAATAGATATCTTTAGACGGTTTTTTTTTCACTGATCAGAAAAAAATCAAAGAGTTTTAAGTTACAAAATTTTTTTTTTTTAATTTTTTTTAAAATTTTTTTTTTAATTAAAAAAATTTTTTTTTTTTAAATTTAAAATTTTGTTGTACTTTTATTTTATTTGAACTTCAATTAACATATTTCATATATAAACTTTATCTAAAAAATTATGGGATGATGGAAAAAAATGGGATGACTTCTGAGTGCAATACTAAAAAAAGATCCCTTTTTGGTACTAACACTGTGTCTAAAAAGTACCATAGTTTCAAGGCTAGCAGATAATAGCAGTTGATATTACACATTTTGGACGCCACTGATTCATACTTTCGGCTAATAAAGGAGTTAGACTGAACTTAGTTGAATAAATTAAGTTCTACTCCACGAAAGACAGGTGTACGCTAATCCGGGCTAGTTGTTAATACACTGAATTACCACTACATTTTATGAGCTACACATTTATAGACCGGTCACAAACATTGATTTTTTTGAAAATACATACCTTGAATATAATAAAAAACCAAACTTCTAACAAATTCACCAAAAATTGTAAATTTCCGAGGAACTCAAATTCCATGCGCGCAAAGAGAAAAAATTGTGTAAAGCTCTTTTGCGAAATCATATGGTGTGTTTGACCGCTCACAGCTGATGATCAGCTGATCGTACAGCTTTCAAAAAGCTTTTAAAAATCTAATCAAAGCATCTGCTATCGATATGTGAAAAAATATTAACGGATTTTTAAATTTGAAAATTTGAATTAAATGCCGCTAGCGGGACCAAATCGCCCACTGTGCAAACCAGCAATTGTTAGGTTTAGGAAGTTTAATCTGAATGCCAACAGAGAGAACTATTTTCAGGAACTTTTAATGTTATATTTTCCGTGGAGGTATGAACAGGTATATAAATTTGCTTAGTGTTAATTTTGAAAGCGTGTATGAAGCAATCTATTGGATTTAGGTATAGCAAGTATACTATTTTTGACGATTTGGAAGACGTGCTTAGAAGGGCCATAGAAGCTGCGGGAAATTTTGAAGAACGGGATCAGACAGATAGTTTAGATAATCATTTTGGGGCTTTGGCGCTCCCTGAAATAAATTCTCAAGTAAATGTTTTGAACTTAAATGCCGTTATTGTTTCAGAAGATTCGGACAATGTCATCCGAGTTATTAAGCTCCCGCCAATTATATCACCTGGTAACTTAGCAAGCATAGTTAAATCTCTGAATCTTAAGCATAAAACTTATTTCACGCATGTAATGCATAATGCTAACGAAAAGAAAATTTTTTTTGAGTTTGTAGAAGGCGGAGCAGGTGTTGGCAAGAGTAGATTAATTTCAGCTATTTTCCAGTCTCTTTCGCTACTATATAATAGTAGGCCAGGTTATGAGCCCACCTCTGCCAAAATACTTGTGTGGTCACCCACGGGTAAGGCAGCTTATGGAATTGGAGGTTCCTACATTCCATGTTCTCACTTCCAGTGAATCGTCCGGGTCCTCCTTTAAAGATTTAAGTGCAGATTTACTGAATACACTTCGGTCAAGGTTTACAGATCTTAAGCTTTTAATTATTGATGAAACATCAACGGTCGGTGCCAAAATGTTATCTCACTTAGATGCTCGTCTTAAACAAATTTTTACTAACAGGGAAACCTCATTTGGAGGAATTTCAGTAATTGTTTTGGCGATCTCAGACAACTACGTCCCGTAGAAGATCGAGGGATTTTCCAATTCTCTTCATCGTCGCATGATCCATACAGTGCTATATTTGGGTCTGCTTTGTGGGATATTTTTAAGGGCTTAATACCATGGCATCCGGTCAAATGACAATTAATGACATAAATTTACTAAGAGCTAGAGTTTCGGTCTTAGACCAATTTCCTAATGATGCTAGTCATTTGTTTTTGCGTAATGAGGATACAAATATTTTTAACACTGCTAAGTTAAACTTGATACCTATGGAGCAGTTCATTTCCACTGCTCTTGACTTAGTTAAAGCTGCACACCTTAATTCTGAAGCTAAGTCCAGGGGTTTGGAATCCATTAAGGATTTTATAACATCTCAAACTCAAGGACTTTGCACAACCCTGTATATTAAAAACCACTGCTAAATTCGTGATGACCGTCAATATATGTAGATACTGCAGATGGTCTTGTTAATGGAGCTTCGGGTATTCTTATGGAGATAGGTTTTAATACATCCAACTCCCGCATGTTCTTTGGATTAAATTTTAGGTGAAAGTGTTGGAACTAATGCTCGATCTAGATGCACTCATCGTGCTGAACCCTCTTGGATCCCTATTCTGAAAACTGTGAAAACTGTGAAACTGTGTTTTCAATATCATTCAAATGAGCAAGTTTTTATTGGCCGTAAATGATTTCCTGTTGTACCTGCAGAAGGTATAGCTATTCATAAAAGTCAGCGTGCTACATATACCAACCTGGTGGTCCACACAACTCCTGGTATGCCACAAGTGCGGCTGGCCTTTATTGTTGGGCAATTTGTGCCCCCGAAAGCTGACCGTCAGTCAGTGGTAGAGCAAGAGCTTGCCAGTTTAAGATCCACAAAATTGTTAGATTCCCATTTCAGCTGTCTCTTCGACAATTCTAAAATCAATGCTGAATTCCATAATACACAAAGTTTACATTGCCACATTACTGATATTTGCTCCGATCAGTTAATGCTCCAGTCTCAATTTCTAATTTTTGTTGAGGCTTCTACATATTCCTATGAATCGTATGATATTCCTGGCTACCGTTGTGCTATTCGTCTTGATTGCCAGTCGACTTCTAGTGGATCTCGTCCAAAGAGAGGCATTCTTATATTCGCCAAAAACGAAGTTTTTGAGAATGTTAGTTTCTGCTCAAGCAGACGTTATTCATTCTGACCCCAATAATTTTGCTTGTTCCGCAGTGTTCGAGTATAAATATAAGTCTTTAGAATTCCTCAGAAGTCCAACATATGCTTTGCATAAGTTCGAAACTGAATTTGAAAATGTATTTAAGGGATTATCTTTTTGGATAGCAGTAGTATAGTGCTAGGAGATTTTAATTTGGGTTTACGGAGCCTATCTGGTAGTTGCAGAAGGGTTTTCGAGCGGCGACATATTTCAAAAACCAATTTTATATTCAATAAAATTAATATTGTATGATAAAATAAGTATACTTATAATACGGAAGAATTAAATAGGCTTTAATTTACAATAGCAATTTTGAGCACATTTTCCAGATTTCTTTTTTTAATATAAGTAGCGGGTATCTCACAGTCGAGCCCACTCGACTGTAACTTTCTAAATTTCTGCTGCGACAAGCGGCCTATTACACCGTATGTAATCAGATCACTAAGAATTATATAGAGTATTTGTATACCCTATATATTTTTCAATTTGTTATGTTATGTTTTCACGCAGATCAAGTTTGTTTCAAATCTTTTCCACGCCCACTTCCGCCTCCGTAAATCAACAAAAATCGAAAATCGAGCCGCGAATGGTATATAAAATAATAACTATAGTAATTGTGATTCCTGATTTGGCTGCGATCAGATCAAAATTGTAGAAGTTATTAAATAAATACTTTTGTATGGGCAAAACACCTACTTACTAGGGAGTCTTGTTGCCTTGGAAATGTGGCATATTTCGCACACTAAAAATACTAAAACTAAAAAGTATCAAGTGGTATATTGATATCGTACTATATTCAATAGTATATCTTGATCGATATAGATATACTATTGAAAGTGGTACCATATGAATATACCAATATCAAATGGTATTGATATATTTTTTATTTTTAGTATTTTTGAGGTATATTATTTTGGTATATTTTGAAAATAATACCACTTTTATTCAAAATGGGTAGCATGTATCACAGCCGAACACTGTAGCTTTCTTATTTGTTCTAATTTAAAGCCTAATTAAAATATTTAATTTTTTCTTTTTTCCTCAAATGGGGATTTCATTTCATGCTACCAGAACCAGCAATCAAATGGCCCAACTATGAGTGACACAGGGGATGATGTCATCGAGGTAAATGGGGACTTACGCGCTTATGCTCCCTTTGTCAGTACCTTGTTGACGAACCCTAACCAT
Organism: Drosophila sulfurigaster albostrigata; assembly: GCF_023558435.1. Lineage (NCBI taxonomy): Eukaryota > Metazoa > Arthropoda > Insecta > Diptera > Drosophilidae > Drosophila > Drosophila sulfurigaster. The sequence goes on along the minus strand of NW_026909664.1, from coordinate 87,066 downwards.
ACGATGAGTGAAGAGGAGAGGAAAAAACTGAACAAGCTCATCGAACTCTTGGAGAGCCTAAAGTACTACATTTTGCTACAAATGATCATAATTACAATACTAATCAAATCTAGTTCCTATATAGCATGTCGTCGGCGAATTGTGCGCGCTGTGAGGAGTCGGTAAGCCTGCTGACAAATATTCAGACGAGGATTAACAAAGCCATATCCAAATATGAACCTGTAAGTAGATAGTTTATCGATCTCATCGGACTTGCTGAACTCATTATTTCTTATCATTTGCAGTTATTGCATCCCAAGAGCTCCCAAAAATTCAAGACATCACAGCAGAAGCCTGCCGGACCATGCATACCTGGCCCGCAGAAGAACCCTACGCCGTCATTGGAGCCGATTTCGTCGGCCCACTTCCTAGTTCCAAGCAAGGTAACACCATGCTCCTCGTTTTCTTTGATTTGTTTTCCAAATGGGTAGAACTAGTGCCACTACGACATGCCAGCCTTCAGCGTGCGTTTCGAGAACGTATCCTCGCTCATTTCGGGGTTCTGCGACGTTTCGTGTGCGACAATGGGACACAATTCACTAGCCGGTCCTTCAAAGCATTCCTAAAAACCGCCGGAGTCGACCTACAACACATTGCTCCCTATTCGCCACATGAAAACTCAACGGAACGAGCCAACCGGACAGTTAAGACCATGATCTCGCAACTAATCGACGGACAGCAGAATCAATGGGATGAGTTGCTTCCAGAGATCACATTAGCTATCAATTATAGCGTTTTCGAGTCTACCGGCTACAGTCCAGCTATCAATTATAGCGTTTTCGAGTCTACCGGCTACAGTCCAGCTTTCCTAAGGGAGCCACGACTTCCCGGAGCCACGCCCCCGGCGAACTAGAAGACCCCGGCAATAAGGCAAAAAGACTGCAGGAGATCTTTACAATCGTACGAGGAAACCTGAACCAAGCGAGCCATGACCAGAGTCGGCATTATAATATACGCCGGAGGCAATGGCGACTTACTTTGGGCGGAAAGGTGCTTTTGCGGCAACACCATCTCTCTAATGCTGCCGACTGTTTCGCAGCAAAACTAGCTCCGAAATTCGATGGCCCGTACGTGGTAAAGAAGTTCATTGCAGCAAACATCGTCCGCTTACAACACACAACGACCAACCAGAGAAGAGTAGCTAACATTGCAGATCTCTGGGAGTTCCAGAAGCAGAGGCCCGAGTCCGAGGCCGAAGACTACGAGAGCGACACGTCGAGAACCGCGATCAAACCCTGATCCTATCCCTCCGACCACAACTTCCTCAGTCGCCCTACCAATAATCTCACTACTTTTCTTAATCATTACAGAACATGGAACCGATCGATCTCACCCTTTCTTCTCCGCCACGCGACTGCGCTGGCAATGCACTCCGGATGACTCCCGATCGTACGGAGCCGCACTATTCCCCGTGGCCCGAGGATGCACTCCGGATGACGCCTGATCGTGCGGAGCCGCACTACTGCCCGCGGCCCGAAGATGAACCCCTGTACCAGGCTAGTCTACGAGCTATGTACAACCCCGCCAGCGAGGGGGAATCGGAGGAGGAAGGGCCCTACGAGGAGGACGATGCATCCGAACAGAAGGAGAGCAGCGAGGCGGCTCCCACCAGGCGCTTGGTCACCCAGGCCCGGACAACGCCGCGACCCGCGACTAGGGCGTGGGGTGTATGGTCGACCCCCGTCGCCGACCGAGACGGAGGCGCAACGCTACCAGCCCCCTCCCACTGAGGACAGTGACGCGGACGAGCCATTCTTCGTCCATGAAGTGGACCGTACTGTAACGTACGAGCCGGCCATCCGCCCGTGGGGAATGCGAGTAACCCGCATTGACCGGGCGGTGGTGGATGTCATCCTTCCTCCAGGGGAAACCCCCACCTCATACTTCGAGCTGCCGGAGCGCTGGAACTATCGGGGGCCCGCGATCGCCGACCGCCCAGTTCCACCACCCTAATTCCCACCAGCTTTTCGACGCCCTCGGACACCCATCCTACGCCTACTCGAGGAAATGGACGAGTCCGACCCCGACGGGCTTCCCCTTCCCATGCCCTCCTACGACCCACCTGAGGAAGGTCCACGCTGGGAACCCGCGTCGTCGGACGACGAGCCGGACGGACCTCGGTTCCGCCGACAGTACGCTAGGACTTCCCCAGCCAACGAGGAGACCGACAATCTCTCCGACCTATTGGAGGTCCTAGGACAGGACTTGGTGCCGTTGGAGGAGGATGGGGACCAAAATCTAATGTCCGAAGTAGCCCACGGAAGCGAGCTGGTGGAAGCTCCCACCAATTGGAAGGTGGAAACGCCCCAACGCCAACTACCCCGTGGCCTAGTTGAAGAGGTCCGCTGCAGCGAGGGACGAGGAACCAGGACCAGGTTCACACACACCTACCTCGTCACCACCTATCAGGTGAACAGATCCAAAACCGAACGTATCGGGATTTTTATTCGCCCGGAGGAAAAGGGGGGAGTGTGACGCACCATACTGCGCCTCATAATAAAATAATAGCCCAGAAATATATATATACCAGGGTTTTTTCTCTCACATACGGTCACTCACCCAGCTGTGCTGAGTTAACAGCGCATGTGCAACGCAAAAAGAGCCAACCGAGTTAACAGCGCAAGTGCAACGCAAACAGAGCCAAGTGAGTTAACAGCGCATGCGGAAATTTAGGGAAAAAAAAGTAAAAGCAAGTTGGCAGAGCCAAGACCTTGTCCTAGATGAAGGAGAGAGTAGGAGGAGCGGCTCTCACTCTCTGATTAGAACTTGCCAGTGCAAAAATCTTTTACCCAAGAGTGCCTTTGTTAAAAAGTCTTGAGCAGAAAACCCACGTGTATACTTGACAAACTAGAAGTTCATCACGCAGCCAACGCGTATTATACAGGTACATACGTTCAAGCTGAATGCTTGATATCCACTTGCTCATTGATTTTTCCCCGTTGCTCCCCCTTTTACCATATGCGATTACGCATAACCAGTAGCATTGTTATTACATAACCCCACTCGAGTGCGACAACGCACTAACACAACCACACTAACGTCATACGCTACATATTGTTCTTTTTCGCCGCGCCTTTCGTTCGTCTTTTTCTTTTCGCACAACGCGCATATTTTTTTCCCGTAGTGCTCGTGCAAAGCAAAGTGCCCGTTCGCGGTAACAGTGAGACTACCAGTAGTACAGTCGACGCTGGAATAGAGTGTATAGTGCGGCTGTGTCAGTGTGATTACACACCAACACTCGCCTCACCTACACCGTACATCCCGGTTACGATTCTTCGCGAAGTACACCGAACTCTCCCGCTAGCTGTAGTAGTGTGACTACAAACTACTACAGTCGACGCCGGAACAGTGTGTACGGTGTGATTGGGCCAGTGTGATTACACACTCACAACCATTCCACCCACGCCGCGTGCCACGTTTTATACTATTCGCACGAACCACAACTTCTTCCCGTTAGCTGTAGTAGTGTGATTACAAACTACTACAGTCGACGCTGGAACAGCGTGTACAGAGTGATTGGGCCAGTGTGATTACACACTCACAACCATTTCACCCACGCCGCGTGCCACGTTTTATACTATTCGCACGAACCACAACTTCTTCCCGTTAGCTGTAGTAGTGTGGCTACAAACTACTACAGTCGACGCCGGAACAGTGTGTACGGTGTGATTAGACCAGTGTGACTACACACCCACAACCATTCCACCCACGCCGCGTGTCTCGTTTTATACTATTCGCACGAACCACTACAGTCGACACCGGAAAGTGTGTACAGTGCAACATAGTCAGTGTGGTTCACACAGACCCCCGTGACAACCACCCGTATAACATACCTATCGACGTTGGACCTGAGGAGAATCCCAGAAGCGGAAATATCTACACCATTGTTGACTTATCTGGTACCAGTGAAATAAGAAATAAAGAAAACAAAATTAAGAATTCAAAACTACTGTGTCTTTCTTTTACATCGTGATCTCCATTTGGCTACCAAGATTGTCTCACATACTCGGCTTGTCGGGTTTCAGCAAACATAAATTTTCTTATTTCGACCCCTGGACAGCGCTAGTTACCTCGGCGTTGTGACGGTTCGTTACACCTTTTTCGGCAATCACCCCATGCTTAAGGCACAAGCACAAAGGGACTATCGCGTTAATTGACAGAAAAAAAAATGTATATCGATATTTTGCAAACGTGTAAGAACGAGGTTTTTAGCGTGTTAAAAGGGGGATGGGAGCAAATTTGTAACCGTGTAAGACCGAGTTCGTGCTAAAAGAGTCCGAGTTAAGCGAGGGCTAGGTGTATACCATTTGGCATATTTTCAGCATCTTATTTTGGAATATTTTGAGAATAATACCGCAATATTTTGGTTTTATTCAAAAAGGGTAACAGGTGTGTCACAGTCGAGCACACTCGCCTGTAGCTTTCTTACTTGTTTACTTTAAGTTCTTTACATGCTCAACTCAAAAGTATGCAATGTTCTTTTGTACTTCAATATCAAATTTCTGTGGCATAATTGCAGGTTTGTTTGCATATGTAAATGAAATGCGTAATCAGCAAATTTTATTAATTTGCATATTACAATTATCAAGTGGTTCTAGATTACCATTTAAGAAATGGTTTGAAAAGTGGTAAATTTCTATGAACAATTTTTGTATGTATGTGTTTAATCTGCTCTCGTTGCGAGCACAACCGAAAAAGTTCATACTCTCTCGATCTGAGCAAGAGACTCTTATTGTCTTCATTTATGTTTTTTGTTCAGCGCTTTTCGTTGAGCTCTTCGTATTTCACTCTTTCAATGAAGAGAGTTAGCAAAAGACCGATTGACCGAAAAACTCAACGCAAACGGTTTTCACATTTACTTTCGTTGTTGTTGCAATTAATATATTTCGTCTGCAAAGCAAACGCTTAACGATTTGCGCCTATGCGTGTGAATGTGTACCAATACTTACGGAAAACACTTTTTGCTTCACTGAACACGACAAAACGGTGTTGGAGCAACCAGAACAAAACAGAATAGAAAACAAGTAAGAAAGTTACAGTCGAGTGTGCTCGACTGTGAGATATACCGCAAATACTAAGAAAATACTAAGAATATACCAAATGGTATGTTTGGTATATCAATATAGTACACCATTCAAAATATACCATAGACGGCACAATGTGCTAGATTGTAGGCCAAAGCAACTCAGACCCTAGTAAGTAGGCGTTTTTGCCCACACAAAAGTATTTCTTTAATAACTTCGACATTTTTTATCTGATCGCAACCCAATTTCCAGTAATCATAACTACTATAATATTTATTGTATATACCACAATTCGTAACTCTAGCTTTAAAATTAGGCTTGTTATTCAATTTTATTGATTTGCGGGGGCGGAAGTGGGCGTGGCAAAAATTTGAAACATATAGCTCTATCTCTTATAGTCTCTGAGATCCAGTGTTTCATACGGACGGACGGACATGGCTATATCGTCTCGGCTGTTGACGCTGATCAAGAATATACATTCGTTATAGGGTCGGAGATGCCTCCTTCTACCTGTTACATACATTTCCTGTCGGCACAAAGTTATAATACCCTTCTACCCTATAGGTAGCGAGTATAAAGAGAAAATTTGTTGATGCCGCCCCCACAATCACAATGAAACCCTCAGTAGTTGGAATATCAAGTTTTCTCACAAATCTTATTTTTGTGCAAGGAAGTGTTAATTAGGGTCACCTATCATTAATGTCAAGTGTGGGGTAATAAAAATGCAATTTAATTAGGGTCACCTGTGGAAATGTCAAGTGTGGGATTTGTGTGACGAATCGTACGTGCCCCGAAGCGGGGCGATGAAAGGATCGGGATCGGGGGCGATTCGTCACACAAATCCGTTGTCGATCCTTCGGAGTCGGGATCTAGGTCGTGTGTCCCGAGACGGATTCGGGGTCATGGTCGGGGTCGCAGTCGAAATACGATTCGTAGATCGTGGTCGAAAACGTGATACGCTCTTATCATTAACGAACGTAGCGTACATTGACAATCAGGGGCGCAGCGCTGTACCCAAAACGATCGAACGCGTGAACGCCCACCAACGGTGACGTTTTGATGATAAAATAGAAAATCTGAAAGAAAATCCGAATGTTATAACCAAAACGTGACGAATGTGTGAAAAAAGTCGGTAACGCAGTGCAATGAGGACTGCACACCATGAATACTCACCGACAATCGTCCAATATTCAATTATCATCGGTCTTCATCCTGAAACCTAAAGTCCTTACAATCACTTCTAGTTTGTGACTGGAACATACACATCGGCTCCGCGGTTCTCCAAAGTTAACAATATTTATAAATTGTTAAGTGAATAATTGTGCAGTGAAAATTGTTAATAACTTTGATTTGATTATTAACAATATCAACATCGTCGAAATAAAATTTGTTTAAACAAGCAAATACTTCAAAAACCAATACTACAAACAAAGTTAACTTTATTACATTTAACCATCAAAAACAAAAAAACATCAACAATAAATCCCGAGAACACCAACAACTTCAACAACACCACCAACATTCCCGATGTTCCCGATGGAAATTCGTAAAATAAAAGAGTTCACTCAACGAAACCCTCACATCAGTTTAAATGTTTTCGAGTATGATGAGGAATCTGATAAAATAATTGGACCGCTTTACTGCGATGGAATGGAAATAAGAATCCACATTAATTTATTATTTGTTGACGGACCAACTGCGAGTATTCATGGACACAATGTGTGGATTAAAAATATGTCATCTTAATTACATTCAATACATTTGTAAATATTACAATCACCTTACAATTTCAATTTTCACACACAGTCTACTTGCCTCACAACTGAGTAAACAGTGAGTTAAGCGTTGGTTCTACAATAAATGCTTACAATACTAAACGAGTGAGGAGAGGGCAGCTCAACATGCATCAAGATGCAGTGGGGTGGTTACCAAGGAAGGATGAGAAGATTTTCTTTAAAAACCATCACCGTCAGCTGGAGGTTCCATTCGTCGTGTATGCAGACTTTGACTGCTTATTGGAACCAGTAACATTAGATGTAAGTGCAAACACCAAAATTATTAATAAGCATGTGCCGGTAGCATTTGCATACTACATAAAGTGTGCATTTGACTCTGGCTTAGATAAGTTTGTTTCGAAGACAGGAGGTGATGTCGCTCGCACTTTCATTAAAAATTTAACGTCAGACTTGTCCGATTTGTATGAGAACCACATGAAAATAGTGGTTCCAATGCACATGAGTCATAATGAGGTAGAAAATTTTAGGAAAGCGACCATTTGTCACATATGTAAGGGTATTTTAAATAATGATGAGTGAAAGATCACTGTCATTTTACAGGTAGATATAGAGGTGCAGCCCATAATTCTTGTAACCTTAAATACAAGACGGGTGATTTTATCCCCGTATTCTTTCACAATTTCTCCAAATATGATTCTCATTTGTTTGTTAAAGAACTTGGAGAAATTGAGGGGGAAATAAAAGTCATTCCTTTGAATAAGGAATTATATATATCAATTTCTAAATATCTCCCTCTTAGGAAAAATACGCTAGAAATCAGGTTTTTGGATACTATCAGATTCATGCCTTCTAGTCTAGACACGCTCGCGGGAATTTGAGTGAGGAGAATTTCAATGTGCTGAAATCACAGTACAAAAACAAGTCAGATTTTGAACTACTTCGCAGGAAAGGTGTTTTCCCTACGAATATTTAGATTCTGTTGAAATACTAGATGAAACTTCTCTCCCACCAAGGTCCAAGTTCTATAGTAATTTAACAGAGTCAGAATGTTCAGAAAGAGGATTACGCTCATGCCATCCAAGTATGTAATTGTCGTTCATTGAAGGAATACTTAGAATTGTATTTGAAAACTGATGTTTTATTGTTAACAGACGTTTTCCAAAATTTTAGGCAATTTGTTCTTCAATTTACAATCTTGACCCCGCCCATTATTACACTACACCAGGATTGTCGTGGGATGCTATGCTAAAAACCACAGAGATCGAACTCGAGTTACTCACTGACATTGATATGATTACATATTTTAAGAGTGGAATTCGGGGTGGGTTGGTGCAATGTAGTTATTGGCATGCAAAAACAAACCACAAATACTTAAAAGATTTCGATCCTACTAAAGAATCGGAATTTTTAATGTATGTGGATGCAAACAATTTGTATGGTTGGGCTATGTCTGAACCACTACCTTACGGTGAGTTCAAATGGTTAAACACGATTCAGGTTAAGAGTTTTAATCTAGAAAATATTCATGAAAATAGTGAGTATGGGTATATTCTAGAGGTTGATCTAGATTACCCTTACTCAATCCATGATGAACATAATGATCTACCATTCTGTCCGGATAACAAACTGCCATCAAGCACTTGTAAAACTCCAAAGTTAATAGCCAATCTCGCTGAAAAGAAGAATTATATTATATACTATAAGACTTTAAAACAGTGTATGAGACATGGCTTGGAATTAAAAAAAAAAATTCACTCCATCCTTCAATTTAGGCAGAAAGCCTGGCTCAAGAAATATATTGATATAAACACTGAGCATAGGACCAGAGCCAAAAATAATTTTGAAAAAGATTTTTTCAAATTATTGAACAATGCTGTTTATGGGAAAACCATGGAAAACAGTGAAAAAAAGGGTGGATGAACGAATAATAACGGAGTGGGAGTATCCAATTGAAAATAGGAAGTCAGGGCGACCCAAATTATGTGCAGGGATTTAATATCAAAATCTAATTTTCATAGTGCATCAAGGTTCAGTGAAACTATGTATGCAATTAAAATGAAGAGGTTACACAACATTTGTGATAAACCAATTTATTTAGGATTTGTAGTGCTGGAGATGTCAAAATACAAAATGTATGACTTCCATTATGACTACATGAAACCTAAGTTTGGGAAAGCACTCAAATTAAATTATATGGATACGGATTCATTTATTTACAGCATAAAACAAATGATTTTTATGCAGACATTCAGGATGATGTGGAGTTAAAGTTTGACACGTCCGAATATCCAGATGAATTGGCCGAGTTGTATAAGTTTAAGAAATGTAATAAGAAACGATTGGGTTTCTTTAAGGATGAGTTGCATGGTAAACCAATGACTGAGTTTGTTGGTTTACGTCCAAAAATGTATGCGTACACATATGAAATTTTCGATAACTCTGGTGAAATATGCATAAAAAAAAATAAGGGGGTAAAGGCATGTTGTTTGATGGGCATTTCATTATCAAATTATTCAAATACTTTGTATACAGGAAAGCAAGAACGTTCTAGTATGGAGATGTTTAGGTCTAGAGGGCATGAAATTACTACAGTCAAAATAACAAAAACTACATTAGATAGCGAGGATGATAAACGAATAATAGAAGAAGATAGGATTTCAACTATAGCAAGAGCACATTATTTAGTAATTCCCTTTGAAATTGAGAGTTCCATATCAATTCTAGAAGCGGAGTCAAGAGTTTGGCGCAGGCAAATGTTTGCGCTAGAGAACTCACACAGTAATCAAACTAGTGTGAACAAAATAAATAATCTTAAAATAAAGTTGGATAATAATGAAAGTGCGATCAACATTTACGAAAGACAATTTGTATTACATTTCATGTTAATGGATAGGTTGAAAAAAGAAAACTAGATGTATAGAATAATAAAACAATACTTTATTGAAAATTAAAATGTATAAATAAAAAAAAAAAAGAAATGTTTAAAATTAAGTGTACATATTAGTAAATTAAGAAAAAATAAAAAATTATAAATAACTTAAAATAAAATAAAAAGAAAGAAAAAATAAAAAAAATGTTAAATAACTTGAAGTAAAATATAAAGAAAAAAAATACAAAACACAAAATTGTTTTCAATCTTATGTTATATTGTTACAAAATTTTATTCTTATGAATGAACCAGCGCACGACAGCTCTATTGCCTTTCTTTTTTAACACTTTTTCAACCAGATAAGTGTTAGGAAAACTTGTTTTTTTTTCAGTTCATCTTTGTAGAAACCACCTTGAATTGGATTCCCATTCAAGTCTTGTAGTAAGTATGTTGTTGGGTAACTATTTTGTATTTTAATTATTCTAAAAATTTCAGTTGTCCAATTAGGAGTATAGCCTTTATCAAATACGTGTTTGTACTTGCTGATGTGCACATAATCACCCATTTTCAATTTGCTACCCATAAACATTTTAATATTGTTGTAGACAGTTTTCAAAATATGTTTCTCATTATTAGTGTTTACATTAAAGGGTGGCATTCGTATAGTTCTATGATATCTATTGTTGTAAACGGAAATTAGTGTTTTGAATATATCAATCCACTTGTATGTCCCATTGAAACTGAATTCACGCCACATTAGGTCTTTTAATGACCTATTAAATCGTTCAACAATTGACACCTTTAGAGTACTAAATGTTGAATAGTGGTTGATTCCATATCGTTTCATTAATATCTTAAATTGAGTGTTAAAGAACTCTTTACCATCGTCTGTTTGAAGATTTTTGGGGAATCCTCTCCCTGATTGAAATAGTTTCTCCATGACCTCATTGTCTCGTGGAACCTGAGCCCCACTGTGGCATTGGAATATCTGTTACCGTACCAGATACACGTGGCATTCCACATCACCAAAAACGGGATCTAGACGAATCGAAATTGGCAACAAGTTGATGTTCAAAAAAAGCTGCATTATGGAGAAAGGAAGCCACAAAGGAAATTAAGGAAAACGACCCGGAGCCTAGTTTCATTCTAAAGTTGCCGACGTTGAGAAAGCTACGTGAAGAGGCTATGAACAGAGATCTTGGAATAAGTACTGACCACGACCCAATTTCATCCTTGTACCTTAAAAAAGTATGATGGTGAATTGACGGAATATTGGATTGGATGAATTTTACTGCATTTACTGTACACGGGCGCTCAAATGAAAATTTATCTTTCCCGAGTTAAGGAAAATGTCAGTGGACGCAACTGGATCTGTTGTCTTGCCAATCATGAAGCCGAATGAAGAAACAAGCTACTTATTTTTATACCAGATTGTGATGAAAGGTGATGATGGCATTCTTCCTATATTTCAGATGCTTTCGACGATACATTATACGGCCAGCATTCAGTTCTGGCTCAGCCGATTTATAACAAATTCTGGATATTTTCCCTTTAAGATTGCTTGTGATTTTTCGCTAGCGCTGCTAAATGCCATAAGCTGGGGTTTTAATGAATGCCGCCTCACCACATACCTTTCGATGTGGTTCAAATCCATAACGACGAAGGATCCTGTACTGCCACGATGCTTCATTCGTCTTGACATCGTCTTGACCTTATAAAAATGTTGTGTCGGAAAAATGTTTTTAAAGGGAAACTAGCCAGCGTGAAAGATTTTTATATTAGATGCATTGGAGTTGCTACGACATGCGAAACCAAGGAAAATTTCGCACAGATCCTTAAATCTATGATGATTGTCGCAATGAGCGAATCGTCGAAACAAATGGAAACTGGAGAATATTTGATAAGTCAGAAAGAGGAGAGTTATTTGTTGAAAAATATTGCGACGTTTACTGCCCCAGATTGTGAGGATCCTGTTGAAAGTCCTGAATGCCAGGAAAGAGAATGATGTCGCTCGCACTTTCATTAAAAATTTAACGTCAGACTTGTCCGATTTGTATGAGAAGCACATGAAAATAGTGGTTCCAATGCACATGAGTCATAATGAGGTAGAAAATTTTAGGAAAGCGACCATTTGTCACATATGTAAGGGTATTTTAAATAATGATGAGTGAAAGATCACTGTCATTTTACAGGTAGATATAGAGGTGCAGCTCATAATTCTTGTAACCTTAAATACAAGACGGGTGATTTTATCCCCGTATTCTTTCACAATTTCTCCAAATATGATTCTCATTTGTTTGTTAAAGAACTTGGAGAAATTGAGGGGGGAAATAAAATTCATTCCTTTGAATAAGGAATTATATATATCAATTTCTAAATATCTCCCCTCTTAGGAAAAATACGCTAGAAATCAGGTTTTTGGATACTATCAGATTCATGCCTTCTAGTCTAGACACGCTCGCGGGGAATTTGAGTGAGGAGAATTTTAATGTGCTGAAATCACAGTACAAAAACAAGTCAGATTTTGAACTACTTCGCAGGAAAGGTGTTTTCCCCTACGAATATTTAGATTCTGTTGAAATACTAGATGAAACTTCTCTCCCACCAAGGTCCAAGTTCTATAGTAATTTAACAGAGTCAGAATGTTCAGAAGAGGATTACGCTCATGCCATCCAAGTATGTAATTGTCGTTCATTGAAGGAATACTTAGAATTGTATTTGAAAACTGATGTTTTATTGTTAACAGACGTTTTCCAAAATTTTAGGGCAATTTGTTCTTCAATTTACAATCTTGACCCCGCCCATTATTACACTACACCAGGATTGTCGTGGATGCTATGCTAAAACCACAGAGATCGAACTCGAGTTACTCACTGACATTGATATGATTACATATTTTAAGAGTGGAATTCGGGGTGGGTTGGTGCAATGTAGTCATTGGCATGCAAAAACAAACCACAAATACTTAAAAGATTTCGATCCTACTAAAGAATCGGAATTTTTAATGTATGTGGATGCAAACAATTTGTATGGTTGGGCTATGTCTGAACCACTACCTTACGGTGAGTTCAAATGGTTAAACACGATTCAGGTTAAGAGTTTTAATCTAGAAAATATTCATGAAAATAGTGAGTATGGGTATATTCTAGAGGTTGATCTAGATTACCCTTACTCAATCCATGATGAACATAATGATCTACCATTCTGTCCGGATAACAAACTGCCACCAAGCACTTGTAAAACTCCAAAGTTAATAGCCAATCTCGCTGAAAAGAAGAATTATATTATATACTATAAGACTTTAAAACAGTGTATGAGACATGGCTTGGAATTAAAAAAAATTCACTCCATCCTTCAATTTAGGCAGAAAGCGTGGCTCAAGAAATATATTGATATAAACACTGAGCATAGGACCAGAGCCAAAAATAATTTTGAAAAGATTTTTCAAATTATTGAACAATGCTGTTTATGGGAAAACCATGGAAAACAGTGAAAAAAGGGTGGATGTACGAATAATAACGGAGTGGGAGTATCCAATTGAAAATAGGAAGTCAGGGCGACCCAAATTATGTGCAGGGATTTAATATCAAAATCTAATTTTCATAGTGCATCAAGGTTCAGTGAAACTATGTATGCAATTAAAATGAAGAGGTTACACAACATTTGTGATAAACCAATTTATTTAGGATTTGTAGTGCTGGAGATGTCAAAATACAAAATGTATGACTTCCATTATGACTACATGAAACCTAAGTTTGGGAAAGCACTCAAATTAAATTATATGGATACGGATTCATTTATTTACAGCATAAAAACAAATGATTTTTATGCAGACATTCGGGATGATGTGGAGTTAAAGTTTGACACGTCCGAATATCCAGATGAATTGGCCGAGTTGTATAAGTTTAAGAAATGTAATAAGAAACGATTGGGTTTCTTTAAGGATGAGTTGCATGGTAAACCAATGACTGAGTTTGTTGGTTTACGTCCAAAAATGTATGTGTACACATATGAAAATTTCGATAACTCTGGTGAAATATGCATAAAAAATAATAAGGGGGTAAAGGCATGTTGTTTGATGGGCATTTCATTATCAAATTATTCAAATACTTTGTATACAGGAAAGCAAGAACGTTCTAGTATGGAGATGTTTAGGTCTAGAGGGCATGAAATTACTACAGTCGAAATAACAAAAACTACATTAGATAGCGAGGATGATAAACGAATAATAGAAGAAGATAGGATTTCAACTATAGCAAGAGCACATTATTTAGTAATTCCCTTTGAAATTGAGAGTTCCATATCAATTCTAGAAGCGGAGTCAAGAGTTTGGCGCAGGCAAATGTTTGCGCTAGAGAACTCACACAGTAATCAAACTAGTGTGAACAAAATAAATAATCTTAAAATAAAGTTGGATAATAATGAAAGTGCGATCAACATTTACGAAAGACAATTAGTATTACATTTCATGTTAATGGATAGGTTGAAAAAAGAAAACTAGATGTTTAGAATAATAAAACAATACTTTATTGAAAATTAAAATGTATAAATAAAAAAAAGAAATGTTTAAAATTAAGTGTACATATTAGTAAATTAAGAAAAAATAAAAAATATAAATAACTTAAAATAAAATAAAAAGAAAGAAAAATTAAAAAAAATGTTAAATAACTTGAAGTAAAATAAAAAGAAAAAAAATACAAAACACAAAATTGTTTTCAATCTTATGTTATTTTGTTACAAAATTTCATTCTTATGAATGAACCAGCGCACGACAGCTCTATTGCCTTTCTTTTTAACACTTTTCAACCAGATAAGTGTTAGGAAAACTTGTTTTTTTTTCAGTTCATCTTTGTAGAAACAACCTTGAATTGGATTCCCATTCAAGTCTTGTAGTAAGTATGTTGTTGGGTAACTATTTTGTATTTTAATTATTCTAAAAATTTCAGTTGTTCAATTAGGAGTATAGCCTTTATCAAATACGTGTTTGTACTTGCTGATGTGCACATAATCACCCATTTTCAATTTGCTACCCATAAACATTTTAATATTGTTGTAGACAGTTTTCAAAATATGTTTCTCATTATTAGTGTTTACATTAAAGGGTGGCATTCGTATAGTTCTATGATATCTATTGTTGTAAACGGAAATTAGTGTTTTGAATATATCAATCCACTTGTATGTCCCATTGAAACTGAATTCACGCCACATTAGGTCTTTTAATGACCTATTAAATCGTTCAACAATTGACGCCTTTAGACTACTAAATGTTGAATAGTGGTTGATTCCATATCGTTTCATTAATATCTTAAATTGAGTGTTAAAGAACTCTTTACCATCGTCTGTTTGAAGATTTTTGGGGAATCCTCTCCTGATTGAAATAGTTTCTCCATGACCTCATTGTCTCGTGGAACCTGAGCCCCACTGTGGCATTGGAATATCTGTTACCGTACCAGATACACGTGGCATTCCACATCACCAAAAACGGGATCTAGACGAATCGAAATTGGCAACAAGTTGATGTTCAAAAAAGCTGCATTATGGAGAAAGGAAGCCACAAAGGAAATTAAGGAAAACGACCCGGAGCCTAGTTTCATTCTAAAGTTGCCGACGTTGAGAAAGCTACGTGAAGAGGCTATGAACAGAGATCTTGGAATAAGTACTGACCACGACCCAATTTCATCCTTGTACCTTAAAAAGTATGATGGTGAATTGACGGAATATTGGATTGGATGAATTTTACTGCATTTACTGTACACGGGCGCTCAAATGAAAATTTATCTTTCCCGAGTTAAGGAAAATGTCAGTGGACGCAACTGGATCTGTTGTCTTGCCAATCATGAAGCCGAATGAAGAAACAAGCTACTTATTTTTATACCAGATTGTGATGAAAGGTGATGATGGCATTCTTCCTATATTTCAGATGCTTTCGACGATACATTATACGGCCAGCATTCAGTTCTGGCTCAGCCGATTTATAACAAATTCTGGATATTTTCCCTTTAAGATTGCTTGTGATTTTTCGCTAGCGCTGCTAAATGCCATAAGCTGGGGTTTTAATGAATGCCGCCTCACCACATACCTTTCGATGTGGTTCAAATCCATAACGACGAAGGATCCTGTACTGCCACGATGCTTCATTCGTCTTGACATCGTCTTGACCTTATAAAAATGTTGTGTCGGAAAAATGTTTTAAAGGGAAACTAGCCAGCGTGAAAGATTTTTATATTAGATGCATTGGAGTTGCTACGACATGCGAAACCAAGGAAAATTTCGCACAGATCCTTAAATCTATGATGATTGTCGCAATGAGCGAATCGTCGAAACAAATGGAAACTGGAGAATATTTGATAAGTCAGAAAGAGGAGAGTTATTTGTTGAAAAATATTGCGACGTTTACTGCCCCAGATTGTGAGGATCCTGTTGAAAGTCCTGAATGCCAGGAAAGAGAATGATGTCGCTCGCACTTTCATTAAAAATTTAACGTCAGACTTGTCCGATTTGTATGAGAAGCACATGAAAATAGTGGTTCCAATGCACATGAGTCATAATGAGGTAGAAAATTTTAGGAAAGCGACCATTTGTCACATATGTAAGGGTATTTTAAATAATGATGAGTGAAAGATCACTGTCATTTTACAGGTAGATATAGAGGTGCAGCCCATAATTCTTGTAACCTTAAATACAAGACGGGTGATTTTATCCCCGTATTCTTTCACAATTTCTCCAAATATGATTCTCATTTGTTTGTTAAAGAACTTGGAGAAATTGAGGGGGAAATAAAAGTCATTCCTTTGAATAAGGAATTATATATATCAATTTCTAAATATCTCCCTCTTAGGAAAAATACGATAGAAATCAGGTTTTTGGATACTATCAGATTCATGCCTTCTAGTCTAGACACGCTCGCGGGGAATTTGAGTGAGGAGAATTTCAATGTGCTGAAATCACAGTACAAAAACAAGTCAGATTTTGAACTACTTCGCAGGAAAGGTGTTTTCCCTACGAATATTTAGATTCTGTTGAAATACTAGATGAAACTTCTCTCCCACCAAGGTCCAAGTTCTATAGTAATTTAACAGAGTCAGAATGTTCATGCCATCCAAGTATGTAATTGTCGTTCATTGAAGGAATACTTAGAATTGTATTTGAAAACTGATGTTTTATTGTTAACAGACGTTTTCCAAAATTTTAGGGCAATTTGTTCTTCAATTTACAATCTTGACCCCGCCCATTATTACACTACACCAGGATTGTCGTGGGATGCTATGCTAAAAACCACAGAGATCGAACTCGAGTTACTCACTGACATTGATATGATTACATATTTTAAGAGTGGAATTCGGGGTGGGTTGGTGCAATGTAGTCATTGGCATGCAAAACAAACCACAAATACTTAAAAGATTTCGATCCTACTAAAGAATCGGAATTTTTAATGTATGTGGATGCAAACAATTTGTATGGTTGGGCTATGTCTGAACCACTACCTTACGGTGAGTTCAAATGGTTAAACACGAATCAGGTTAAGAGTTTTAATCTAGAAAATATTCATGAAAATAGTGAGTATGGGTATATTCTAGAGGTTGATCTAGATTACCCTTACTCAATCCATGATGAACATAATGATCTACCATTCTGTCGGATAACAAACTGCCATCAAGCACTTGTAAAACTCCAAAGTTAATAGCCAATCTCGCTGAAAAGAAGAATTATATTATATACTATAAGACTTTTAAAACAGTGTATGAGACATGGCTTGGAATTAAAAAAAATTCACTCCATCCTTCAATTTAGGCAGAAAGCCTGGCTCAAGAAATATATTGATATAAACACTGAGCATAGGACCAGAGCCAAAAATAATTTTGAAAAAGATTTTTTCAAATTATTGAACAATGCTGTTTATGGGAAAACCATGGAAAACAGTGAAAAAAAGGGTGGATGAACGAATAATAACGGAGTGGGAGTATCCAATTGAAAATAGGAAGTCAGGGCGACCCAAATTATGTGCAGGGATTTAATATCAAAATCTAATTTTCATAGTGCATCAAGGTTCAGTGAAACTATGTATGCAATTAAAATGAAGAGGTTACACAACATTTGTGATAAACCAATTTATTTAGGATTTGTAGTGCTGGAGATGTCAAAATACAAAATGTATGACTTCCATTATGACTACATGAAACCTAAGTTTGGGAAAGCACTCAAATTAAATTATATGGATACGGATTCATTTATTTACAGCATAAAAACAAATGATTTTTATGCAGACATTCGGGATGATGTGGAGTTAAAGTTTGACACGTCCGAATATCCAGATGAATTGGCCGAGTTGTATAAGTTTAAGAAATGTAATAAGAAACGATTGGGTTTCTTTAAGGATGAGTTGCATGGTAAACCAATGACTGAGTTTGTTGGTTTACGTCCAAAAATGTATGCGTACACATATGAAAATTTCGATAACTCTGGTGAAATATGAATAAAAAAAAATAAGGGGGGTAAAGGCATGTTGTTTGATGGGCATTTCATTATCAAATTATTCAAATACTTTGTATACAGGAAAGCAAGAACGTTCTAGTATGGAGATGTTTAGGTCTAGAGGGCATGAAATTACTACAGTCGATATAACAAAAACTACATTAGATAGCGAGGATGATAAACGAATAATAGAAGAAGATAGGATTTCAACTATAGCAAGAGCACATTATTTAGTAATTCCCTTTGAAATTGAGAGTTCCATATCAATTCTAGAAGCGGAGTCAAGAGTTTGGCGCAGGCAAATGTTTGCGCTAGAGAACTCACACAGTAATCAAACTAGTGTGAACAAAATAAATAATCTTAAAATAAAGTTGGATAATAATGAAAGTGCGATCAACATTTACGAAAGACAATTAGTATTACATTTCATGTTAATGGATAGGTTGAAAAAAAGAAAACTAGATGTTTAGAATAATAAAACAATACTTTATTGAAAATTAAAATGTATAAATAAAAAAAAAAAGAAATGTTTAAAATTAAGTGTACATATTAGTAAATTAAGAAAAATAAAAATTATAAATAACTTAAAATAAAATAAAAAGAAAGAAAAAATAAAAAAAATGTTAAATAACTTGAAGTAAAATAAAAAGAAAAAAAATACAAAACACAAAATTGTTTTCAATCTTATGTTATATTGTTACAAAATTTCATTCTTATGAATGAACCAGCGCACGACAGCTCTATTGCCTTTCTTTTTTAACACTTTTTCAACCAGATAAGTGTTAGGAAAACTTGTTTTTTTTTTCAGTTGATCTTTGTAGAAACCACCTTGAATTGGATTCCCATTCAAGTCTTGTAGTAAGTATGTTGTTGGGTAACTATTTTGTATTTTAATTATTCTAAAAATTTCAGTTGTCCAATTAGGAGTATAGCCTTTATCAAATACGTGTTTGTACTTGCTGATGTGCACATAATCACCCATTTTCAATTTGCTACCCATAAACATTTTAATATTGTTGTAGACAGTTTTCAAAATATGTTTCTCATTATTAGTGTTTACATTAAAGGGTGGCATTGGTATAGTTCTATGATATCTATTGTTGTAAACGGAAATTAGTGTTTTGAATATATCAATCCACTTGTATGTCCCATTGAAACTGAATTCACGCCACATTAGGTCTTTTAATGACCTATTAAATCGTTCAACAATTGACACCTTTAGACTACTAAATGTTGAATAGTGGTTGATTCCATATCGTTTCATTAATATCTTAAATTGAGTGTTAAAGAACTCTTTACCATCGTCTGTTTGAAGATTTTGGGGAATCCTCTCCTGATTGAAATAGTTTCTCCATGACCTCATTGTCTCGTGGAACCTGAGCCCCACTGTGGCATTGGAATATCTGTTACCGTACCAGATACACGTGGCATTCCACATCACCAAAAACGGGATCTAGACGAATCGAAATTGGCAACAAGTTGATGTTCAAAAAAGCTGCATTATGGAGAAAGGAAGCCACAAAGGAAATTAAGGAAACGACCCGGAGCCTAGTTTCATTCCAAAGTTGCCGACGTTGAGAAAGCTACGTGAAGAGGCTATGAACAGAGATCTTGGAATAAGTACTGACCACGACCCAATTTCATCCTTGACCCACGACCCAAAAAGTATGATGGTGAATTGACGGAATATTGGATTGGATGAATTTTACTGCATTTACTGTACACGGGCGCTCAAATGAAAATTTATCTTTCCCGAGTTAAGGAAAATGTCAGTGGACGCAACTGGATCTGTTGTCTTGCCAATCATGAAGCCGAATGAAGAAACAAGCTACTTATTTTTATGCCAGATTGTGATGAAAGGTGATGATGGCATTCTTCCTATATTTCAGATGCTTTCGACGATACATTATACGGCCAGCATTCAGTTCTGGCTCAGCCGATTTATAACAAATTCTGGATATTTTCCCCTTAAGATTGCTTGTGATTTTTCGCTAGCGCTGCTAAATGCCATAAGCTTGGGTTTTAATGAATGCCGCCTCACCACATACCTTTCGATGTGGTTCAAATCCATAACGGCGAAGGATCCTGTACTGCCACGATGCTTCATTCGTCTTGACATCGTCTTGACCTTATAAAAATGTTGTGTCGGAAAAATGTTTTTAAAGGGAAACTAGCCAGCCAAGGAAACCAAGGAAAATTTCGCACAGATCCTTAAATCTATGATGATTGTCGCAATGAGCGAATCGTCGAAACAAATGGAAACTGGAGAATATTTGATAAGTCAGAAAGAGGAGAGTTATTTGTTGAAAAATATTGCGACGTTTACTGCCCCAGATTGTGAGGATCCTGTTGAAAGTCCTGAATGCCAGGAAAGAGAATCGGACGAAATCGAGGAGGACATACAGGATTTCATAAACGGAATTAAAAGATCTGCAGAAAACGAAGCTGAACTATGCAAATCAACAAATTATAGACCAAACCCTTATTTTCTTCCAGAATTTATAGATCCAGTTTTAAAGTTGGTGCAATATTTCATTTTGTGAACAAATGTATTAAAAAAACCAATCGGCTCGGCTTACCATATTGGATCTTCGGCATAAATGGAAGCCTATTTCAAAGACCTTATAAAATCGGATATGAGTAAGTTTAGTCGACCAGTACGAGTGGTTAAATTTGTGCAAGCTGGAGCATGCAGCGATGAAACGAAAAACCAATAAAGTTCCCGGTTTTCTCGAGGACGGAAATCTCAAGCGAGAAGAAAAAGCAACTGTGGAACGGCAATCAGAAAATGGAGTGGAACATCTTATCGAACAATAAAACTGGAAAGTTAAAAATAAAATCGTTCAAAATTATCAATTCGATTTCGATGATAATTATGATGATGATGAGAAAATTCACCTGGTGAAAAACGTACTACAAAGGATGTGGACGTCTCAGGCTTAATGCAAAATGCTAGAGGAAAATATTTAAAAAAATGTCCGAACATTCAGATGATCCATAATTGTGGAAATGTAGCATCACATTGGATGCAAAAACAATATATATACATATATTATCGGAACATTTCATCATCACTAAAATGTTAAAACAGTATATATTATATATACATATATGTATAAAGATATCGAATATCGATTCTTGTTTGGCCTTACATGGCCTCACTTTTTCTAAACTTCTCTTTCTCTTTCGTCGTAATCCTCAAAGAATAAAGACATGTCCGCTAGTTGCTGAATGAAATATTAAAGTGTTTTATTTCATAAACTAAATAAAAATATATAAAACTGATTAGGTGATACAACAAAAGGATTTATGAACGAGAAGTCGCCGTGCTCAACTAAACATTATCTGTGCGGATTAAATCGGATTAATTGGATTTTCAACAATAATCGACCCCACAGAAGGAAAAAGGATGAAATATTGCAAAATGGCCCTGTCGTGGGACCGTTGTTGATTGGTAAGTATTAATCCAATTTAAGAACACATGTCCTTTCGATTCATTTGTAGAAATTTTAAGCACGGTGTACGATTTCGAGACAAGCTTCTGCTCGTGCGCAGCAGATAGTTAACAGATAGTCTTATACAAACAGGCACCGCTGCGCATTTACGACCTCACACCATCTGCCAGCACGCATGATCGGACCTGCGTCATAAACTTAAGCGATATAAGGTTATCCTACTTTACAACTGTCCAGACTAATAAACTATGAGATAACTATTGATTATAAGGCTACCCATCGTAAACCATAAACAGATAATAATTAGACCTAAACAAACATTAGTTCTTAAGATATTTTATATATAAACCCTGCATATTCCACAATAAAATCAGTACTTAATTTGTTTCAAGTACAGATTGCGGCAACGAAATTGTTACTGCTATCAAGAACCGGTGGCAGACAAAAAACAAACTTTTCAGCTTACATTATTTACATTTGGTGAGCCCGACTTCTGGACACAGAATTAATTTGGAGAATCCTACACGTATATTTTTTCAACTGGGCGACCAAACTACAAACACCAACAACTGATCAACTTGACTAGTCAACTTGGCAGCAACAAAGTAGGAGAAAATCAAGCTGCATAGCCGTAATATTTAAAAGTATACCTTGACCGCCTATTTGGTTGTGAGTAGAGGTACAACCTGTCAAAGCGACAAAACAAAATACCTCCAACGGGTCAGGTATTACTTTAAATAAAGAAATGGCATCATCAAATATCAGCGCATTGCTGGACAGGCAATTGAAAACAGGCGAAGAGATCCAAAACGTAATAGGGAATTACAAAAAGGACTCGCCTGAGCGAAAACAACAGCATGACTACTTCCAAAAACGCATTGAGAAGTTAGTTAAGCTGTGGGAAATATTTTCTAAAGAGGATTCAAATATAAAAAGTAAAACAGAAGGTGCGAAAATTGAGCACAATTACTTTAAAAATAACTACTTCAATCAAATAAGGGATTTGGTTGTATCCTACAAAGGAGAATTTAATAAACAATTATCCACAATACAAATGGATACTGGATCGGTTACTTCCAGTGAAGAAGAATCAGAACTGTAGCCAATGATTCGTGAACAAAGGGTTCTGCTGGATAGCTTGGAACGCATCATGAACAAAATGACGAATGAAACTCGTCAAGAATATTATGACAATCATAAATCAGTATTGGAATAAGATAACAACTATCCACATAGAAATTCATAAAATATTTGAGGATCCTGCAAAACTTGGATATATCGACCAGAGATATCTAGCAGCTGAAGACGCCGTCATAGCAGTCCAAACTATGACATGTGAAGAAAATATCTCCCGTCCTGCCAACATACTCAAAATGCATGCCTCATTGCCGTTGCCGAAGGTTGAAATTCCCAAATTTGATGGGGATTATTTAAAATGGCAACAATTTCATGACATCTTCAAGAAAATGATTCATGAAGCGTCAATACCCATCTTTCAAAAGATGTGGTACTTAAAAACTAGAATCACTGGAGAGGCTGAGCGTAATACTCCATCTATCCTTAACCGAAGGAAATTATGCAACAGCATGGAATATGCTAAAAGAGCGTTTTAGCAACAAAAGAGTGCTAAGTAACGCATTAATACAAAAAATATTGGACCAACCATCAATAACAAATGATGGCAAGTCTATAAAAGCAATGCATGATAATATCAAAGAAACATTATCTGCACTAAACAACATTGGAATTCAAACTGACAAGGAAATTGGATCGTCAAACTCATATGTTATATGAACAGTCAGATGTAGACTCAAAGAAACTGCAGAAACTGGATCTGGGATTCAAAGGAACAAGTTATGCGTAAAATGCTTCAAACGCGATCATTCAGCAAAGGAATGCCAGAAGAAAAATTGTTTTAAATGCGATAAAAGGCATAACACTCTTCTAAATTTGGAATCGAAGCCTGAATCCAAAACAGCAGCATGAGCAAGTGAAGTACAGACCAATTATGTACTTTTAGCCACTGCTCGAGTAATTATTGAAGGCAATAATGAACAAATGGCCGAATTCAGAGCTCAAGTCAATGTAATCTCTGAAAGAGCATTAAATATATTAGCTCTCAACGTTAAAAAAATCAGAGCTACAAATAAATGGAATTGGTGGACGAACACAAACATCGAAGGCACGTGTTAATGTTATGCTCAAATCACAGCATAACAATTTCAACTCTGGATTGGAGGCTATTGTATTGCCTCACATTGTTGCAGATCAGCCAGGACAGTCAATTGATATTGCTCGTTGGAAACTTCCAAAGCATATTAAATTGGTAGATCCTAACTTTGACAAAGCAGGAAAGATTGATCTACTCTTAGGAGCAGAAAACTACTACGACATAGTGCAGGACAAGCATTTATCGTTGGGTAAAGGACTGCCAAGATTACAGAAAACCAAACTAGGATGAATTGTGGCTGGCAAATTAAAACATAATTCATCAAGATCAACTACTTGTGCAGCTCTAACGGAAGAAGATAAGGTAGACCAACAAATTACGAAATTTTGGGAACTGGATTCAATCTCAACCGATACACTATGTCTATCACCACTGGAGAAACAATGTGAAATACACTTTTTCCAGCACATTCAGACTGCAATTGATAAGAAACCGATTGTTAGGCTCCCATTCATGGATAATGCTTCAGCATCCTGGGGGAGAGTCGTAATCTTGCAACACAACGATTCCTTTCCTTGGAAAAACGGCTATTGCGAGATCCACAAACTAAGGCAAATTATGTGGAGTTCATGAAAGAATATGAAGCTCTTGGGCATATGAAGGAGATGCACGCAAATGAAATAACAAAAGCACGGTACTTCATACCACATCACTGTGTGCTCAAACCTGAAAGTGCAACAACCAAATTAAGAGCGGTTTTGGATGCATCTGCAGTTACGTCGTCAGGAAAGTCGCTCAAAGACTTACTGCACAAAGGACCTACGGTGCAAAACTCTATATTTTCAATTTTGCTGCGATTTAGGACTCACAAATATGTTTTCACGGCGGACATAGAGAAAATGTACCGTCAAATCTAGATAAATCCCGAGGACCAATATTTCCAAACAATTGTTTGGCGCAATGATCCATCTGAGGATTTGCGATACTACAGATTAAAAACGGTTACCTATGGAACAAAAGCTGCACCATATTTAGCCATAAAATGCTTGCAGCACATAGCACAAAAAGGCAGAAAGGAATACCCTAATGGTGCTGCCGCATTGGAAAACGATTTCTATGTAGACGATTGCATAGCCGGAGCCGAAACTATACCAGAAGCTCTACAGAGGCAACAACAGCTTAACAAACTTCTGCAAAATTCTGGATTTAAGTTAAGAAAATGGTGTACCAACAATTTTCAAGTTCTACAAGGAGTTCCGAGGGAAGATATCACTTCAAATGTACAACTGGAGGAGTCTTCATATGAGGATTACACGATTAAGACCCTCGGAATCACCTGGACACCAACGACAGATCATCTTTGTGGGAAAACGGAAATAGCAACAAAGGCCAACATATCAAGACGAGATGTTTTGTCTGAAATCTTTAGGATATTTGATCCTCTTGGTTTATTTTCCCCAGTTGCAACACCTCACAAAGGAGGGTTATGAGTACAAAGACGATCTGCCGGCTCATCTTCAGTAGGAATGGAAACGCTACAGGGAGGAGCTAAAGGTTCTGAACACCATAAAAGTACCACGTCACGTCTACTTGGGAAAAACACCTGTGACGACAGAAGTCCACACATTTGTTGATATCTCAGAGAAAGCATATGGAGCTTCTGTGGAGACATGTTGCATCAGAACACAATGCAGCAGATGTCCTCTCCAGAGGAACATGCCATGTGGTTCTACGGCCCTATGTTCCTATATGGTTCATCATCCACATGGCCGGCTCCTTTTATTGCTATCAACAAGGAACTAATAATTATGAATCCGCCAAAGGTTAGTCAATCATCCGTGATGACTATCACAAAAGAGGAGGACACAATACAACATAATAATTCATTTAACAAGCTACTCAGAGTAATAGCTTACATGATGCGCTTCCGACGTAAGAAGAAATACATAAGCCACACCATTGAGTTTGAAGAAATAATGGTAGCCCGAAAAAATTGTTTTCCGCAATATTCAAAATATCGACTACAAAAATGACATCAAACATCTCAAGAGACAAAGGGAGACACTAAAAGGCAGTTCAATCAACTCACTATCTCCATTCTTAGATCAGAATGGAATTTTGCGTGTAGGAGGTCGACTGGAGGCGGCAAATATATCATTCGACTCCAAACATCCGATACTTCTGCCATACAACGACCCTGTTGTGAAGATGATTCTTGTGCAAATACACAAGGACAACATGCATTGCGGACCTCAGGCTTTATTGACTGCATCAAGGCAGCAATTCTGGATCCTTAAAGGAAAAACTATGGCTAGGAGCACGGTAAAAGCCTGTGTCAAGTGCACTAAAGCTAAGCCAAAATTAATGTAGCAGATCATGGGAAATCTGCCACCACTTAGGGTAAAGCAAGCTCTATCATTTTTCAACTCTGGCGTCGATTATTGTGGACCATTTAAAATCCACTACAAAGTGAGAGGAAAGAAGCCTAGCACAGCTTACATTGCCATATTCTGCTGTTTCGCGACTAAAGCTGTACATCTGGAGCTGGTTAGCGATCTCAAAACAGAGGCATTCTTGGCAGCACTTCGTCGTTTCATTGCTCGGCGAGGGAAATTCCAAACTCTTCACTGCGACAACGCAACAAATTTTGTGGGAGCAAAAAACAAGATGCAGGAGTTACAGGAGGCTATATTCTCCGATAATGCGAAAACCCAAATTCTCCAGGAGTGCAACAACAAGGGAGTTCAGTTTAAATTCATCCCAACTCGTGCACCATACTTCGGAGGATTATGGAAAGTTGCAGTAAAGTCGGCAAAACATTTATTACTAAAAAATGTGACGACAGCCGATCTTACTTATAAAGAACTTGAAACGGTTATAGTCGAAATAAAGGCCATATTGAACTCTCGACCATTAACACCACTGTCCGGTGACCCAAATGACGTTACAGCACTAACGCCTGGACACTTCCTAATTGGAGAGCCGCTAACTGCACAAGCTGATTGTGAACCATTCGGTAATCGATGGCAGGCCGTTTCAAAACTGAAACATGCATTCTGGAAACAATGGTCGCAGGATTATCTACAACAGTTGCAGCAACGTCAAAAATGGAGAAGATCCTCAGCAAACATAAAGGAAGGCACTTTAGTAATAATAAAG
Source organism: Drosophila sulfurigaster albostrigata (assembly GCF_023558435.1). Lineage (NCBI taxonomy): Eukaryota > Metazoa > Arthropoda > Insecta > Diptera > Drosophilidae > Drosophila > Drosophila sulfurigaster. The sequence goes on along the minus strand of NW_026909664.1, from coordinate 60,142 downwards.
GAAGACAATGTTCCTGTATTACAATGGCCCATGGGAAGACTTGTTCAAGTCTTCTACGGGAAGGACAACTTTGCACGAGTGGTTGAAGTTAAAACGACCAAAGGGATCTTTAAACGTGAGATTCAACATGTTGCTCCACTCTTTAATGAAGAGGAACCCATTGACAAACATCCAATTTAAGAAGATGAACACCACCGACAACAGCTACAGCTGCTGCTCCTGAAAAAGGTGAAGGCTCCTCCTCCTGCATATCGTAGACAGCCACCGACAACTTCAACAGTTACAGCTGCTGCTCCTGAAAAGGTAAAGGCTCCTCCTCTACCTTATTACTACCATTAGCCTGGGCCCAATCGATTCAAATAACTCAGTTTGGATCAAAACCACGAATATTTTTCGAGAAAATTATGACAACCCAATTAGCAGTGGCTGACTGGACCATAGAAGCTTACTTTGATCTCAAGCCATATTGGAGTGACATGGCTACATTTTCGAAAGGAACAAAAAAAATTGGTCAACTGTGCGCTACACTTAATGACGCACACTCATGTGAAGGAATGTACCAATACTTCCGACACGTAGAGAATGAACTCATCATGGAAAATATGCTATTGGCCAAGTCACGGAAAGTTCGAGCACCATTGGACATCGTGGAAAACATTGCAAGCAGTCTATTTGGTGTATTAGATTCTCAATTAGCACCAGACATGTCGAAAACAATATCGAAGGTCAAGGACAATGAAGATCATCTTTTGGAGTTATTACAAAACCAAACATCCTTAATTGATTCAACAATAATCGTAGTGAAACGAGATGAAATTGCATACGCAAAACGACTCAACCTAATTGAAAGTCAAATGAATGCAATAATAAAAGATAAATATCACTGGTACATCACACTGACATCACAACTTACGTTGCTCGCTACTAATCTAAAACGAATGCAGAATGAAATCATCAAAGTGTTAACAGACGTGCGCCACAACACTTCTATTATCACCATATTGAAATATATCAATTTGGTATTTGTTGACGTGGGGGCGCTGAAAGTATCCAAGTTCTTCCTTTTCCGAAATAAAAACACTCGCGGTTTTTTCTTATAACAAATATGTATTTATTGCCAACTTTTCGGGTTGTTGAAAACGCACAATTGGGGGGTAATTATACCGTAGCGAAAGAGGCGAAAATTATAACTCCCAATAGAGAAACTGCCGACGGCATTTCGTCGATCTATTGCGCTGAGCCGCGTTCAGCGGTGGTGAGTTGTGGGAGAGAGAAGCTGAGAGCACTGGAGCTTGAGTGCATTCTTACGCATTGAGCGCATTGCTGGTGAGCGAAAAAGCTTTGAGTGCTTTTCGGTCGGCGGAGCGGAGGTGTGTCCCTCACTTAGCAATGCGCTCGCATCAACAGTATTTCTCATACAAAAGATTCTTGAGCAACCGTGAGCTGGTCACACTAAAAGTGTTTCGCTCTCTGCTCTTTATGTTCTCTTCCCTTTTGATTTTTGACGTAGAACGGACAAGTTGTATCTTGAAACAAGTGAAGAAATTATGACAAGAATTAATTCAAACATTCAAACCACTCGCCTTATTATTTAATTGAATTGAATCTGGGAAGCCTTTTTACAACACACCACAACAACTAAAGGAGCAATGTGATAAAATACGGGATCATTTGAAGCGTGATCAAATGCTACCTGTTAAGGTACCATAGTAGATAATCATGTGATTATAAAAATAACAGTACCATTGATATCGGCACAGGTATTGCACATATACAAATTAATACCGATCCCAGCTGCAAATGTATATGGATTTCATCTGTTCAAAATTAAAACACCATTCATTGCAATTAACAACTATCGAGATAAGTTTGTTGATATGACGGCGGAAGACGTAGCAAATTGTCATCCAAGATCGATAAATAATTTCATTTGTCACAGCATGCAATCAATGATCTCTACAGAAATGAGCTGCGAAATGCAACTATTCCATAATAAAACAGACACTTCATGCCATCCGGAAATAACAAATAAAACGTTCATTCATCATATTTGCGACAAGGACGCCAATAAAACTCTCAGCTGTTTGCACCGATGGAACATCAGATATCTGGTTACGCAACACGGGGCTACTGACAGCAAAAGCAGGATGCACCATACGCAACTCCCTAATAACAGTAATCAGTCAAACTGGTATAGAAACATCGACGTTCATCTCATACGCCCGTTTTGAAGAAATCGATGGTAATAATACAACGATTAAAAGACAAAATATTACAGCCAGGAAAACAAATAAATTTGGCTATACCGAACTACTGGATCTTCAACGGGATCTTGTACCAAACCGAAGACTCAGACTGTGGTAGTATTGAGACGATCAAGCATCACCACATCGCAATGTACATCGGCCTAACATTCATCATAATAATATTGACCATTCACTGGGTAAGAAAATGGTACAAAAGAGACAAGAGACCACAGCAAGTCCAGGTACCAGCGGTGACAATGAGGAAAACCGATACGACTTCGAGTCCGCGGTTCACCATTAACATCGATGATTGTTGAAACTGCGTTCAACGGCCGGGAGGATGTACGATTTCGAGACAAGCAGAAAATCGTGCGCTGCAGATAGTTAACAGATAGTCTTATGCAAACAGGCACCGCTGCGCATTTACGACCTCACACCATCTGCCAGCACGCATGATCGGACCTAAATGCGTCATAAACTTAAACGATATAAGGATATCCTACTTTACAACTGTCCACACTAATAAACTATGAGATAACTATTGATTATAACGCTACCCATCGTAAACTATAAACATAATAATTAGACCTAAACAAACATTAGTTCTTAAGATATTTTATATATAAACCCTGCATATTCCACAATAAAATCAGTACTTAACGAAAACTCGTGGTATTCACCTCTCCGTGCTCAATTTGTTTCAAGTACAGATTGCGGCAACGAAATTGTTACTGCTATCAAGAACTGGTGGCAGACAAAAAACAAACTTTTCAGCTAACATTATTTACACACGGCATACATCGACAATATGTATTACAAGGAACATTTGTACCAGTGCTACTCAGACAACTTAACAGTGTCGCTTATAAAAAAATATGCAGTCGAAGGAATTTCTAAGAATCTTTACAATGAAAGAGGACTCATATTAATTAATTTGTGTGAAGAGGAACTGCACTGTTTGTTGCCATGCCAATATTGGAACGTTTATTGGACAAATAATGAGCGGAATTCCGAGCTATGACAGACGAGGGAACCACAGCCATTGTGCTCAGAGAATATCTTCGCGGGAACGGATAGAACTGCTAGATGGAACAAAAGTCATCAATCTCAGAGTTTACGACGTATTGGTAAGTTCTATAAATGATTTTTTCACCAAGGACAAATGGAAACGTATCCAGGGCCCCATATCATTATCGATATGAAATTTGTGCTGGATACCCAATTCCATAAAAAATTCACTTCAGGCTTGTTGGGGACGGCAACATTGCAACAGTTGCCGACCGAAATTATGATTGGGAACACAAAATAAATTTTGTGTGCGTACATACATATGTATATACATTTGGTCAGCAAGAAAAATAATTACATGACGCATTAAGTATGTATTCCACGAATTAATTATATTATATTAAATAAAATTGTACACAATGGACTGTAGTCTATACCATATCCTTAATAATTTTGTTATTATGTATTTCAAAGAACGTAAATAAGAGTGGCTTGAGAGTGGGTATAAATATTTGTTGTTTTTCCAATTCCCTTTAAAAAAAAAAATAGTCTATTGTTTCACAAATAGCTCTTATTTGCAGTTCATTGCGGATAGAAACGTTTTTTTGATTATACAAATTTACAGCAACAGAAAATGTTCTTAGTTTTTATTTGAACATTAAAAAATATCAAAAATACTCGATATATCGATTTTTTGATGATAATTCTTAATATCATCGAGTGATATTTGTTACACAGCAAATATCAATACGAAATCCAACAACCCTAGTCTTGAAGTTGCGAATCGCAACTTGCGATTTTATTTAAAGGAATCGAAAATATCGATATTTTTAAGTAAACTTCTAAATATTAAAATTTTTTATAAAAATCGTACGATATTTTTCAAAATATTCAGTTAACCCTTTTAAAAAAATAGAACGAGTAAACATGCTCATCTAAAATAGCAGTATTTACTCCACACTATAAACACTACATAAATCCTTTATAGAAATTTAACACTTTTCAAATCATTCCTTTATTGACAATCTAGAACCACTTGAGAATTGCAATATGCAAATTAAAAAAATATTCTGTTTACATTTCATTTATGTATGTAAACAAACCTGTAATTATGCCACTGAAATTTGTCACTGGAGTACAAACGAACATACTTTTGAGATGATGATGCAAAGAACATAAAATAAACTAATGATCATAAAATTGACTAAATTTATTTTTTTTAGTCATACAAGTCCAAACCGTGAACAATTGTATACAATTTACAATAAAGATAAAGGTTTACTGTTATCGATGTACCCCGAAAAAGCGATATACATGCGCATACTCCTAATAAAGCGTTAGTTCTTCTTTTGGATTATAACCTAACAAAGTATGGTTATAAAGGGCCCATAAAAAAAAGAAATGTGTTCCACATATATTCATTTTAATATGACCGTTGCTTTTAATAAACAAGTAAGAAAGCTACAGTCGAGTGTACTCGACTGTGAGATACCCGCTACCCATTTTAAATAAAAGCAATATATTTTGCGGTATGATTCTCAAAATATACCAAAAATACTAAAATTATACCAAATGGTATATGTAGTATATCGGTGTAGTACCGCATTCAAAATATACCATAGACGGCACATTATACCAGATTGTCAGCCAAAGCAACTAAGACCCCTAGTAAGTAGGCGTTTTTGCCCATACAAAAGTATTTCTTTAATAACTTCCAAAATTTTTATCTGATCGCAACCAAATTCTCAGGAATCATAACTACTATAGTTATTATTGTATATACCGGAATTCAACTCTAGCTTTTAAATTACGCTTGTTATTCGATTTTTTTGATTTCCGGGGGCGGAAGTGGGCGTGGCAAAAATTTGAAACAAACTTGAGCTGCGTGCAAACATAACAAATGCTGTCGAAAATTATAGCTCTATCACTTATAGTCTCTGAGACCCTAGGTGTTCATACGGACAGACACACAGACGGACATGGCTAGATCGTCTCGGCTGTTGACGCTGATCAAGAAAATATATACTTTATAGAGTCGAAGATGCCTCCTTCTACCTGTTACTTACATTTCCTGTTGGGACAAAATTAGAATACCCTTCTACCTCTAGCCAGGCAAATAAAATTAATTTTAAGCCGATAGCAACAAATGTTTGTAGACAAGAAGTGCCACTGGCTATGTTTGTTGCTCAGCATGCTGCCACAAATCCGGTTGGCCACCTCAGCAAATTATGCAGCAGTCATTTTGGCGCCAAAGATTTTAGGCTGCATAGGATCAAGTGCACCAATATAATTAAAAAACGTGCTAGCAGTCCACTTAAATGAGGACTTAAGAAACGTTGGAGACGAAAAATACAGCCTGCTTGTTGATGCAAATATCGGTAAGATGCAATTCGATATTTATATAATTAAACCAAATTCATATATTTAAATATTTTTAGGTGTTGCTATAATTTTCTACAGCGCAAAGCGATTGGACATCACTTCAACATTTTTGTCCTTAATTTCAATTGAAAGTGGAGACGCGCAAGGCCTTACAAATAGCCTACTGGAAAAATTAAAAAATCCCCAATTATCCCATTGGCAATTTAATTGGAATCGGCACTGATAATGCCAATGTAATGGTGGGTAATAAGAAAAGTTTGAATGTAGAATTGAAGAAGTGGGTGCAGTCATTAGTTTTGATTAAGTGTGTATGCCATTCCGTGCAATTGGTCGTAAATACTGCTTGTAAGCAGGCTTTGCCACAATCACTGGAATTCATAGTGAGTGAAACATACGCATGGTTCTGCAAAAGCTCTTGCAGGCAAATTGCTTACCGCAAGTTGTATCAAGCCATAAATAAAGATGAGGTATAGTAAACGCTAAATTTTGAATATATATTTGTGTTTTAACATTTTTAATAGATTAATTACAGATTATCAAACAATGTCGAAGATTTGTCTTTGTGTTTGTCGAAAAGTATATAGATAATATGTAATATAATAAATCAATTTTCAGCTAATATATTTTTTTTTACAAATATTTCTTAAGGCTCCTCTTAAAATCCCAAGAGTTTCCGATATGAGGTGGCTGTCAATCGAGCATGCAGTTAAGCGAATTTTGAATCAGTGGATTGAGCTGAAGCTGCATTTTAATACCACTGCATTAACAGAAAAATGCCACAAAGCCTCAATTTTAAGCGATTTGTTTAACGACACCAACTATTTATATTTGGTATTCTTAAAACCAATTCTTGATGATATGCAGCGTATAAATAAGAACTTTCAGTCGAAAAATTTCAATCAGACTAAATTGCTAGGAGACCTAACTAATACTTGGGATAAATATGCTGAAAGTCAAAATAATTCCTTCTGACGCCGACGTGAATATTTTTAATGACGAAATTGTACCAATCATGAAACGGGATCTGTACTTGGGGTACGAGTTTGAGTCTCATTTAAAAACGATTAAACATAAAATTGATGATACGACAGAGAATATTATCCGCCAGCATTGTACTGACTTTGCACTAGAGCTTATCATCCATGTAAAGCAAAGGTAAGATAATTTTTTATAGATAGTTTACTATTTAATCGATCAATTAATTTTAATTCTATTTACTTTACCTGACAACTTTGACGGTCTCAAATGTTTTGAGCGCAACAAAAATTTTAGAATTTTTAAAATACCTAGCAATGGAACCGTGGCTGCTAAGATGGAACGTCGTCGTCAACGAAAGTAAATTAGCGCATATAATATTCGCCACCCGCCCTAAAAGCTGCCCAGAAGTCCAACTGAATGGTACTACACTGCCTGTAGTTAAAAAAGTCAAATATCTCGGCCTAGCACTTGACAGAAGACTAACCTGGACAGATCACATCAAAAACAAAAGAAAACAGCCGAGTCTGAAACTGCGACAAATGAAGTGGCTGCTGGGCTACAGATCCCAACTGAGCCTTAGAAACAAAGTCCTGCTGTACAAAGTTATACTAAAGCCTATTTGGTTGTACGGGATTCAGCTTTGGGGCACAGCCTCAACAGCGAAGTGCTGCAACGTTTCCAAAACATTACTCTACAAAGACTAGCCAAAGGACCTTACTATGTAAGAAACCGGGTCATCCACAAGGACCTTGAGATTCCGAGTGTAACTGAAGAAGTTAAAAGGTACGCTTTGAAGTATCAGGAGAGATTGGATCAACACTGTAACCCTTCGTCACAGAATTTACTTATTATATATATAAAAAAAACCTAACAATAGAATCGCGAAAATTGTATCGCGATACACCACAATACAATAATCATTAAACACATATGTACAGTGTTGCCAACATTTGACCAAAATAATAATAAGAATAAATCGTGCGCGAAAAAAATCGCGGGGCAAATAAATCGCGCGAGTTACAGTCCAGTGACCGAGGGAGTCTCATTTGCGAGAAAATTTTGGAAGATGTTAGAAATACTTACAAATAAAACGTCTGTGCTGTGTGGAGAACAGAATAAGACTGACTATTTTGTCAGTGACAATTTATTACAAAAGGCATGTACATGTGTGTATGTATGTAAAAGTGTATGTCAGAATCTATGTATGAGTGTATTATCGTCAGAGTTACATGGAGTAGGCTTGGAGTTGCCGGATCTGCGTTGTTCCATGTGGCCGGAGAGAGGGGCATGTTAACTCCTCACCCCTCCTCAGTCCGAAGAGAATAGCCGGATCGGAGAAGGATGGCTCGGTGACGTGTTGTTGGTGTATGCCACGAACTCCGACGATATTTTGAATTTTAAAATTTTTGTGTTCTGATATAAAGTGTTTTCTTAATGTATTAGTTTGTCGGTGTTAGGGTTTCTTGTCTATTAACTGTTTTCCTAATTTTTTGTTTGTGTAGTTTTTGACCCCTAGTTGTTAGCAAGGTGACACCATTGTCTCTATCTACTTTGTGTTGTGAAAATCTCGGTGTCATCTTGTTTCTACGGTTTTCTTTCCTAAAAACCATATCATTAGGTTCGACCTGGACTGGTGTCTCTCTGTCCTCATTTAATTTAGCCAATCTTTCTTCTATTCGCGTTTAAGTGTTCCTGTACATTTGGGTATATGTCTTTTCTAAATTCGTTTAATTTCTTAAGGTAGTCGTGGTGATTGTCGAATGTTATTGTTTTGTTGAATATATGAGTTCTTCCGTGGAAAAGCTCGAAAGGCGTATGGGAAGTGCTGGAGTGTATTGCATTGTTATACGTTGCAACTGCTTCTGTGAGTATTTGGTCATGCCCGCATTCTAGTCGTGCTTCCTTTCTTTTGGTCATGATTATTCTATATAGTTCGGTTAAGGTTGAATGCTGTCTTTCGACAGAAGCGTTGCGGGTTGATTGTTGGAATGAAGTTGTATGAACCGTTATTTGGAATTGGGTTAAGAGATCGTTGGATAGACTGCCCGAAAATTCCGCGCCCTGGTCGAAAATTATTTTCTTTGGTGCGCCGTAATGTCTTATGAATTGTAATAGAGCATCGGCGACTTTAATTGAATTCCTATTGCTAAGGGGGTAGGCTTGCGCTAGCTTAGTGAATTTGTCGATAATGTTGAGGTTACAAGTATTATTAATGGAATAAATGACTACATATATGCACGACCGCCAATGCTCCTTCTGGGGCGGTTGGGGTTTGCATCAATGGTCTATGAGGGTGTCTATCGTATTTGAGGTTTAAGCGGGTATCGCAATATTTTATAATTTTTGTTATGATGTCTTTTAAATGCGGAAAATAAATGTGTCTTTTTAAATGGTTATAAGTTTCATCTATCCCCCTATGTTTGGTGTTAGAGTGGTATGCACTAATTTTATTTTCCTGATCATGGGGATTTCAGTTAGCCATATTTTGCAGCGGAAAATTTTGTATAAATCACTTTCGAAGAAATAGTTGTTATAGGACTCTTCTATTATTTTGAAAATATCGTCCGGTGCTAATATTGCGAATGTTTTATTCGGTTTCAAGATTGTTTGAAGGGTGTTTGTAACAGAGTCGAAGGTATGCACGGGTTCCGTGATAATAGTGTTTCCACTTGTCTTGAAGTTGTTGATTCGATACGGAATATTATTTGACTATTGAAGTGATTTAGTGGTTGTGACGAAGTTGATATAATCAGTGGGTCCTCGTTTATGTTCAAGTTTGGCTCAATTCTACTGAGTGCGTCAGCGACTACGTTTTGCGACCCCTTTTTGTATACGATTTCATAGTCGTAAGCGGCCAGGATAGTTTTCCATCGAAGTAATTTCGGATTTTGGCCTTTCAGATTTTCTAGCCAGGTTAATGGCTTATGGTCCGTAACTATTTTGAATCTATGCCCGAAGAGGTATGGTCTAAAGTAACTTACAGACCAAATAATAGCTAGCATTTCTTTCTCTATCGTAGAATAGCGTATTTCCGTGTCCGATAGTATCCTGCTAGCGAAAGATATGGGTCTGTCATTAGTGTCTGGGCCTTGTGACAACACAGAGCCTGTCGCATAATTACTTGCGTCTGTGGTCAACGTGAACGGTTTGTTGAAATCAGGGTATATGAGTATAGGATCATTACAAAGAAGATCTTTCGACGTTTCGACTGCTTGTTTAAATTCATCGTCTATTATTATAGATTTCTTTTCTTTTAACTGTCTTGTTATGGATTTAGTTATCTTCGCGAAGTCTTTTATGAATTTCCTGTAATACCCTAATAGTCCTAAAAATGATTTAATTTCTATAGTCGTTTTTGGGCAGGGGAAGTCCTTGATGGCTTGAATTTGAAGTGGGTTTGGTTCCTGAGTGACGATGTGTCCCAAGAAGTCGATTTCCTTTCTTAAAAAGCTACATTTGCTCGGTTGGATTTTTAGATTTGCGTTTTGTAGTCTTGTGAATACGGATTTAATATCTGCTATATGTTTTTGAAGTGAGGGTGAGAATACTATTATGTTGTCGAGGTATATAAGTCAGACGTCACCGACTAAGTCACCTAAGACGTTGTCCATAACGCGTTGGAACGTGAGAGGAGCGTTCTTAAGACCGAAGGGCAGCCTCGTGAAATGCTGTCTTGTCTGCGTCGCTTGGGTTCATTTGAATTTGGTGAAAGCCACTTGCAAGGTCTATTGTGAAATACATGGTCTTCCCTATGCTGTCTAGTATATCTGCAATGTTCGAGATAGGATATCTATCAGGAACAGTTTTCTCATTTAGTTTCCGAAAATTGATTACTAAGCGCCACTTTTTTTCACCTGTGCTGTCACTTTTCTTAGGTACGATCCAGAAGGGTGCACTGAATGACTGTTTTTTAAGATGTTTTGTTCGAGTATTTTTGAAATTTGCTTTCGAACTTCGTCTTTATGTACAAATGGATAACGGTAAAATTTTGTGTGAATCGGGTATTATCTGTTGTTGGTATAGAGTGTTTGACAGCGTTAGAGAACGTTAGTTGATTGTTTTCGTTGTGGAAGAGTCTTTTGAACGCCTTGCATAGTTTGAGTATTTGTTGTTTTTCCTCGTTGTTGAAGTGTTCCGTCTGAATGTTTAATGGCTGATTGTCCGGTTGTTCTGTATCTGTTGCTGCGGACATGCAGTATTGGTTGGTTCGTGGAGAGAACTCTTCTGCCTGTAACGGTTCTTCGAGGTAAAGTGTTTGAATCTGGTCTGAGCTATTGCACACTTCAAAATAGGCAGATCCTGCGACTGCGGTGTATAAGCCGCCTGTTATGGATATTTTATTATCCAAATTCGTGGTTTCATATACATATAAAGTCTCCCTGCATGAAGTTTACTGGGAGCGGTAGTCGCATTTTGGTATTTTGTGGCAGGGTATGTAATATGTCAACAGGGTTTGATCCTGTGAGGATTGGGATGGTGGTTTCTGGTGTTTCTAATATGGAGTCGGCAAAGTTTATTTTTGCATTTAGGCCGGATAGGAAATCCATGCCTAGGAGGCCATTGAAGTGGGGGTGGAAATTGAATAGTAAGAACTTAAAATTGGGCATTCTTTTGAATTGTTTGAAATTAATTCTATCCGTATAGTCCCGAATTTTAAATGTACTGAGTACAGTTTGGATGTTGATATCGGAGGTTAGTTTTTTTGTGTGATCTTCATTAATAAGTGCTGGATTTATGAATGAATAGGTTGATCCAGTATCTATTAGGAATTTTAGAGTGTTTGGCGCCATGAAGTTTTGTGATAATAAAACAAATGGCAAGGAAGATCCGTGAGTCTTCTTGTTTATGTACCCGACTGGTTTCCCGAGGCTTCTAGTAAAAAATTTGAGTCATCGTTGATGCTATATAGAGGAGCGCCTGGATTATGGTTGTTCCTGTCTTGGTGTTTTAGAATCTGATCTGATTTGTCGTTGCTGTGGAAGGGGTTTCTGCCCAAAGTTTGTCTATCATGTGGACCATTACTTTCGTTATTAGAATTATGTTGACTGGAAAAGCGTCTAGTATTATTGTTGTTAAGGATTTGTTGTCGCTGCATAGAGCAACTTTTATTGTAATTGTTGGTGTTATCATTTCGTTGAACATGACGAGCGTTGTTGCCATTATAGTTCTGTTGACGTTTTATGTTGCGGCTATTATAGTCTCCATTAGTTGGTTGCCCTCTCGCGTATGGGTGGTTCCTGTTCATCGAGCTGTCGTATCGTTGGTTTCCAGGATGTTTACTGAGACTTCTAGAAAAGTTTAGTTCAAGCTGTCCGTACGCTTTCTCGATCGTCTCTGGCCTTTGGTTTCTAATGGCTGACCTAAGTAGGTCCTTTAATCCAATTAGGAATGTATTTAGGCAGAATCTGTCATATTGGTCAAGTTTGGACGCGAGGGAGTGTCCACTAGGGGCTGCTTCTCTAGTTAGTGACATCAATTCATTTCTTATTCTCGTGGCTTTGAAATATAATCTTTCCATACTGAGTCCATCCGGAAGATTATGTAGCTCTCCAACAAGCATTTCTTCTGTTTTTTTTGCTGGAGTATAGTCGCTTGAGATTTGATGTGGATAGTAAGTACTGTCCGCATGTTGCTTTGTCCACTGATCTGGCTAACAATAGTATCTGTTCTACTCTACTTATAAATCTATCAAGATTGTCAGGTGGGCCTTCGTAGGTGGGTAGGTGATGTACGAGGCCTAGTAGTTGGTGTAGATTCAGGCTTGTGCTTGTAGGAATAGATGTATCACTAATGGTGGGACTTAGTGGCTCTGATGAATTATTATTTGTTTCTATCTCTTTCCTGTGTAATAGATATTAACAATTATCGGCTTCAACAGTAATGTATTGATTTAATAAATACTCAATAAAGTGTATTTTAGAGGTTAGTGAACATGTGACAGCAATAGATGTTAACTTGTTTGTGGACTGTTCTAGAATTTGCTTCAGCTTACAAATTTAAATTATTTTCAATGGAATTTAGAGTTTAAGTTGTTTATTATATCTTCTCAAATTAAGTCAAAGTATATTAGCTATCGGCGGTATTGTACAGTGACGCAGCAAAAATTCCACAAGCGAAGGTAACACAAACACATATGTACATGTTTACATGGCAGAGTCGTAGAGTTTTCCACAAGTCGGTCGCGTTTTTGAAGGCGCTCCTTTCGATCGCTCTGGAATTCGTCAAACCAAGTCGGAACTCTAAAAAAACAGTGACTACGAGTGAGCTTGAGCTGTGTCCAAGCCTTGCGTACTTACGGACGGTCGGGCACCTGCCGCTGGACGTCGTAGGGACCCGCGTTACCAGGAGACACATTGGCATAGTTGACGGCTGCGAGGAATATTGTTGTTGGATTCAGTAAAATAGACCACAACTAGTGCAAAACAAAAGCAATTGCACTCCCACGATTAGCTGACGACGAGGGCTTCACCAGCTGCTCAGCCTGACTGTGCGCTCTGGCGTTGCCAGACGGCCGACGAAGAGCACAGTGCAAAGCTTAAACAAAGCTTTAAAAAAACTAATTGCATACTCCCAGGAGGGCCTGTAGCTTGCCGTGGACGCAATGACTTGAAGGTGCATACTTTCTGGAGCTACATATTAATATACGCAATAAGCTCCACTGCATATTAATATACGCAATAAGTGCAGCTGCAGTGGCGCAGTGCATAGAGGTGAGAACTTCTCAATTACCAGCGATCCACGGTTAGAGTCCACCAAGAACGAAAAAGTCCAACACTTAACTAAGTGGTCGAAAAAGCGCGTGTTGTCGCTTGGCGATGCAGCGCACACCACCACCACAGTTAGTTGGTCGAAGTTCCCGTGTGGCGGCAGCGTAGAAGCCACAGCATGCCATACCCAAACGGGTGACAATAGGAGCAAGGAGTCGGCAGGCTCGTCGGCGGTCGCTGTGTCTGATCCCGACATGGTCTCACGCATCATGCCTGCTGCTGGCCCAGTCAGTAAGAGGTCAGTTAAAGACCTTCTTGAGCGGATGGGCACTGAACTGGACGGCCTGTCGAAGCAGTTCGCCTCTCTGAGGCATATAAACGAGAAGATGAGGAGCAAGCTCATGAAGCTGATGAAGCTGCAACGAGCGGCAGCTAAGCAGCTGTGCGACGAGACAGCTGAAGATCACGCCAACGTAGGAGGCACAGGCAGCACCAAGTGAAGTAAAGTAAAGTGAAGTAAGTAACTGGGAGTAAGGCAGCGGCCACGCCCAAACGGCCGCGAGACACTGAGAGCGAGCCGAGGAAAACTCCTCCCCCAAAGCGAAACAAAAAGTAAACCAGGTGCAAGGCGAGTGGATAACCGTAGAGCAGAGGAACAGCAGCAACACCACCACTGCTGCTAAGAAAAAGGCCAAAAAATTACGCCCGGACGCGCTGAAAGTGAGCGCGAGAGGTGAGATGAGATACAGCGATGTGCTCTCTCTAGTTATGAGACGGCAGACTCAAATGGGCCACCAACCTCAGAGCATCGCTGGATGCTGTATCAGGTAACCATGTGTTATCTTCCTCGACGCTGGGAAACAGATCCGTAACAATTCCACGAAGTAGATCATCTGGTGGTGGTGGCGATTTCCGTGTGCCGATTCTCCTCATGACAATTTGGTATGCCTTACCCTATGGGTCGTCATCCAGCGTGTCACAAAGGGCCAGGCAATACTGTTTTTTGCTCTCCCTGATCGCGTTTTTAAGAGCTTTGCGACCAGTGCTGTCAACTTTTGACCAACAAAATAATCTGTTTTTGACGGAAATAATGGAGAAAAAAGTTTAAAAAAATTATAAAAAAAAGCTGAAAACAAATGTATTTCGCAACATTTTCCCATCATTCGCAATCCGTTTCTCTATATGAAAATATAAATAAACTATATCTTTTGCTTGAAATTAACACTTTACCCTCTGCTTAGAATGCATTCCTCAATTTAAATTTAATTAGGTTAACCTGGCTATTTCCGCGTATGACCAGAGCAAACACAATATTTGGATGGCCACAGTTGGAAACTTAAATAAATCGCCGCGCGAAAAAATCGTGGGGCGAATAAATCGCGGCGCGAATAATCCGCAGCGGAAGCTGCGCGAGTAAATCGCAGTGGAACCGCAGCGGCTCTATCTCTTATAGTCCCTGAGATCCAGTGTTTTATACGGACGGACGGACAGACAGACAGATGGACATGGCTAGATCGTCTCGGCTGTTGACGCTAATTAAGAATATATATACTTTATAGGGTCGGAGATGCCTCCGTCTACCTGTAACATACATTTCCTGCCGGCACAAAGTTATAATACCCTTCTACCCTTTGGGTAGCGGGTATAAAAAGCCAGAATTCCCGCTTTTCGCAATTCCTGCAATTCACAAATTTTTTCCTCAGTTCGCCTTAAAAAATAAAACAGTTTTCACGGGAAAAAATCCAAATTAGCAGCACTGCATATGTACATAAATTGTTTATAGATATTTACCACTTTTCAAACCATTCCTTCATTGGCAATCTAGAACCACTTGAGAATTGTAAAGTGCAAATTAATAAAATTTGCTGTTTACGCATTTCATTTATGTAAACAAACCTGCAATTATACCACAGAAGTACAAAAGAGCATTGCATACTTTTGAGTTGAGCATGCAAAGAATTTAAAGTAAACAAGTAAGATAGCTACAGGCGAGTGTGCTCGAATGTGAGATACCCGTTTTGAATAAAATCAAAATATTGCGGTATAATTCCCTAAATAATATGCCGAAAATATGCCAAATGGTATATTTTGAATATTTACATAGTAATAAAGTCAATTTACTATAGAGTAGAGAACCCTAGTAAGTAGGCGTTTTTCCAAAAACAAATTTTTCATAATTTTGAAACTAAGAGTGGGCAACCCTAAGCATTGGTGTGATTCATCCCCAAGGCAAGTTCGATATGACCAAGAAATCTGACATGGCGCCTGTGCATTAACTGATCTGTACGCTCGATCTCCGTACTGTCATCATTAAGTCTCCGCTGCGTCAAAAGATGTGTCGGGTCATACTGTCGGATTTACTGCAACCGCATGAGTCAAGTGTGGCCAGCCAAATGGCCAGAGCTTTGAATCCGCCAGCCTTTGGGCTACCCGAGGAGCTGATAGCGAACGGCTGTTACCAATTGAAGCGAGATCCTTTGTATCTGTCGCATTGCTTCCTTCCACACGGATTTGGCGGGCTGTGTCTTTGCGCCTGGCACTGTGCCCCCAGAATTAGCCGATGGATTTTTCTCAGTTGTGGCAACGTCACGCAGATTTGACACCGCCAATGTTTCTGGGCATTTGGAATCCCAAATTGGATCCATTGGAGCAGCTGGAGTTTCTGCCCATAGATACCACATTGCGAATCATTTTAACTGACCTGGAACGTCGCATCACCCAGGCGCGCATTGTACAAACGATCGGTTCGCTCTTGCAGAAATATGAAAACCCTTTGACGCAGCGAAACTTGGCCGAGGTGTTGAATGTCACGAAAGTAATGCCGCAACTGAAGCACATTTTTTTTTACTGGAGTTTCTTTTGCCACAACCACAGCAGCAGCGGGCAGTTGCTGCTCCCAATGGGACTACGAAGCAGGAGCAAGACGTTGCCAATGCGTCCGATTCTGTATTGGCATAGATTGATGATGCTTTGAACAGATTGCAGAAGCAGCTGCTAACAAGGAATAGCATACTAATTGAAGCCCAGAAGCAGCCACTGAACGATGAATCCGATCAACTCGATCGTAGTAACACTTCTGTATACGCTCTGACTGGCAATCAAGATGACATCAACAATATGCTGCAAGCGGTAGAAGTCTACGGCGTTAAAGCTCTTTTGGTACACAACAGCTTTAATCGGGTGCATCAGCTGTGGTAAACCATCACCAGATGATCTGGTGTAAATAGGGATGTCTGAAATACAGAGCTCGCAATTAACTGTTAACCGTTTCTCGTTGTCTGCAAATAAAAGAAAAGACTCAGAAAGCAACCGATTTATAGGTTCTTGAATGAGATCGCTCGCGCTCAGACCGAAACCCGCTACCCATAGGGTAGAAGGGTATTATAACTTTGTGCCGGCAGGAAATGTATGTAACAGGAAGATCAGCGTCAACAGCCGAGACGATCTAGACATGTCCGTCTGTGTGTCTGTCCGTCTGTCCGTATGAACACCTAGATCTCAAAGACTATAAGAGATAGAGCTATATCAAGTTTGTTTCAAATTTTTGCCACGCCCACTTCCACCCCCGCAAATCAAAAAAATCGAATAACAAGCGTAATTTTAAAGTTAGAGTTGCGAAAAATGGTATATACAATAACTACTATAGTAGTTATGATTCCTGAAAATGGTTGGGATCAGATAAAAATTGTTGAAGTTATTAAAGAAATAGTTTTGTATGGGCAAAAACGCCTGCTATGTATGTATTGTATTTATGTATGCGTCTATATATCTACATGCTCGCCTATATTTGTGTGTGCTGGTTGTGTACAAGCCCAACATTTTGTAGTGCGCCGGTTCGAGTCCCGGTCGGGACTCAAAATATTTTTTTTAAATGCTATATACAATAATTCAGATTAAGTTTGGTTTCAAATTTTTGCCACGCCCACTTCCGCTCCTGCCAAAGTTATTATGGCGACAAACGGCTGCTGCAGCATGCCTCATTTGGTTGACCAACTAGACCAACTAAATATTCTTAACAGTTCTTGATTGTAATCGGAAAAGAATCTTATGAGATTGTAGTGGTCGCTTGGACCGCCAACATTTATTTGGTGGGCCTAAAAGTAGGCAAAGGTTTTTTTTGCCAAGTAGGAAAAAAATGCCAGCGCCACGGTACTAGATGTAGAAAATAGTAGTTAATGTAATATATTTATTAAAGTTATGTTTATATATGTTAATAATCCAATTTTTGTTAGTTAAATGTTAGATGAATAATAATTGTTTAGTGTTAGTATAAACTTGTAGGATATATGTATTTTGTTAGGAAATATTAATTAGCGCCCTCTGTGTGTGGGGCTTAGCAACATGGCAGAAAGATTTACGCGATAGATGCATCTTAAGGCAGCGAATGGCAAAGAATGGGAAGATAAGAATGCATCAAAGTTCAATGTCCGTTTGACAAGGCTTAGATGATTCATTCGTGCTAGTCATTCTCTCGCAAGTCACCTGTTTATTTGTTTTATGGCAGTTCTCAGAAACTAGAGAAAAAATATTATATACATATATCGCCAAGTATAAGACAAAAGTGACATACATAAATAACTAGTGAACAGTGCGGGAAAAGAAAAAAAAATATAATATATGCATATTTGAGTGAAATCACCCCCCCCATTCCGGCCAGCAGCCAACAGGCGACAGGCGGATAGAATTTTTGGAGTTTTATATGGTGCCGTCCAATAAGGCAGGACGGCACGCAGTGTTAAAATCTTCTTGTGGTTGTTGTTGGTGTAGGCGGTAACTTAAGCCACCCAAACAAGTTACATCCACGCCACATCGTCACCCGGCAGCCAAAAGCTTGCGCGAAAGCTTTGAAAGCTTTAGCACGAT
This sequence comes from Drosophila sulfurigaster albostrigata, assembly GCF_023558435.1. Classification (NCBI taxonomy): domain Eukaryota; kingdom Metazoa; phylum Arthropoda; class Insecta; order Diptera; family Drosophilidae; genus Drosophila; species Drosophila sulfurigaster. Next base: position 41,958 of record NW_026909664.1, on the reverse strand, counting down.
CGCTTCAAAAGCTACAGCGGATCAGCTAATAGCTACAAACGAAAGGCAAGCTCTGCCATCTGGCAGAAATTAGGAGGAGCGTTTTGCAGCGATACTGCGCAGCCCCCATCTGAAATTAGGTTGAGATTTGTCCCTGAGAGGGCTAGCAAGGAGGACGCCAGCATTACCACAGATGTTGGATTGGTGCTAGTGACCGTGCGACCACCTGCGAAAGTGTCGTAGCACAACCCAGAGAGAGTTGGCGCAGCTGATGTCCGCGCCTATAGATGTTTTGCTTTGTTAGTTAATGTATATCTGCTTTATATCTTTTGGGCCTTCTGCCATTTAATTAGTGCGTTTTTGTATTATATTTTGTTCATTTAATGTATTGGTTGCGTACATGTATATATGTTGAATAACAAACTGTGTTGTAAATTTACTTTTGAGTACGTGGTATAACATACTATGTATCCGAGGTAAATAAACTTCACGAGTCACAATAAGTTGTCCTACATATATCTTGTCCGTCAATATTTAGGTTTTCTGTCAAGAATTGCAATTTTAATAATTAAGTCATATTTGTTTACCAAAACAATGGAACATCTGGCATAAAAGCTCAGATCACCATGCTAGCATAAAGCTTTTGTCAGGGCTTTAAACTTTTGCTCCACAGCTGAAACAACAACAACAATAACAACACACACACACATATCACCGGCTGTGAAAGATCTTTCGTCGCTGGAGAATGATGTAAGTGAGCTTTTTTCTTATGCATAACTTTTTATTGAAATATTGTACGCATTCGAGCTTTTTGTATTGCATCTGTTGAATGCGGAATTTATAGCCCAAACGAAGTTTATTTTCATTTGTTTTGCTAGCAGCTTCGTTTCGCTGCGCCTGAGAAACCTTAAGTTTCTTAGGGCTGGGCATTTGCCGATGGTCCATTGCCATATAATGATATGGATTACTAATTAAATAGTTTTATAGTGCATAAAAACTATCTAATAATTAGCGATCCATATACAAATTGCAATATGAAATATTAGCTAACTATTTCTATTAATCATATTTATTTCTACATATCTATTTATTTAGTTTTTAAGTATTTATGAAATAGATTTAATTTAGCTTTAATATTTCAACGTCGTTATTTCATATTCCGTCCATGTTTTCTTTTGTTGCCTTATTTGCTTTTTCTTTATGTTTCTTAATTTAAATAAATTTGTTATAATGTTTAGTATGTGCGAGTAATTGTTCAAATTTGGAACCATGCAGCGTTTGTATGGGGAGGGTTGAGTAACGAGGAACTTCTCTAAGGGATCCTGTCATCTAAATTGATTTTAACATTGGCGTTGCAGGATCATGGTAGGGTGGGCGTCTGCACCAATGAGTGCATCGTAAAGGAGAAGTGCTCCAAGTCGAAGGTAGATCCCTAACTTGTCTTTCCTCTAGTTTTCTTCTAACTCTTTTGTTTACTGCCCTTGTGTGTCTCTTCCCCATTTTCCCCCTTCCTTAAGTACGCGAATTTTCTAATAGTATAATTAATCCATGGAAGCACGTAGCGGAAAGGATATTTTTCTTGCCCACACCCATCCGACCAGACAACAGCCGTAGCGATCGCGTACGCCTTTCATGGCGCTACATTTACACCGGCTTCCTTCAGCGAACTTGCTTCGTTACACGTTACAAGATATTCGAGAAGCAATTTTAATAAATGGTAATAATTATTAGCCGCTTTAATGCAACAATAACGCGTTTTTACACACATGCACGTGCATTCCCATGCATACATAAATACATAGACATGTACATATATATTTGCATTTGTCCGTTATGTTTAGTACGGGTTTTTTGCGGTAAAAGTCAAAACGAAAAGAACCCAATTTTCAGTGCAAATGTTTGATTTGAACGGTATTTCGATTTTGGGCATTGCAAGGGGATATTAAGATAAGTGCGTGTCTACGAGTGAACATAATGACATTTCAACTTAGTGCTGGTGCAGAGTATTAGTTTTTTATTCTGTGTCGCCATTGTGTACGCAATAATGCTGCTGAAAGCATCGATAGATCGTGCATCGATACACCGATTTTGGTAGGTATATTTTGCGATGGTCGATATCGACCGTATCGTATCGATTTTACGCGATATATCGATGCTTGATAATAAATCAGTCGCATAATTTTACAATATTGCAATATTGTGTGTGTGTTTAGTATTAGATTTGTGTTAAATTACACAGATTGTATTGGAGTGTCAAACCAAGGATATATATCGGATATGGAAATAAAAAATTATCTCTTTGTTTGAAAATATAGTAACTAGAAACGTTTTATTCCATTTTTTAATTTATTACAATTTATTACAAAGCTCAATGATGCACCCAGCATTGATTTTTTGGGCGACATTTTCTGATAATCTTATTGACACCGATGCTAAGGAATGCGTCGATGTTTTATTTTGCAAATACCGAGATACATAAAAATCGATATTTTTACGGAATTAATCGTTCATTGTGTATCGTGTATCGATGCTATCTCTTTTGCATCGTGCCCTCCTTAGGAGAAACACCGTATGTAAAAATTCATAATTAATAATTTGTAAAATTTTCAATTTTTGTCTAATTTGATTTTGTATTTAATAAATGCAGGTGAAGTCGTGTTTTTGAACCACGAGCGAAGGTTCGCTCTAGTGGACGTTTATTTTCCGAATCATTCGTTACATTTGTTCTTAAACTTAAGTAAACTATTTGAGACGCTGCTAAGTCGCTGCTTCGTTGAAGAAGTGGCGGCAGCGCTGCTTATTATATATAAAGTATTATTTAATATATAATTATATATATATGTACTATATGGAGGAGCATGTGTTATGCACAGACAACGGTCAGTGGCCGGCGTTTATGCTGACGCGGCTTTTAATGTGCCGGCTGCAGTTCAGGTGACATCATATTGCAGTGCACTTGAACTGCGCTGGGCATTTGTTGTTTTCTTTATATTAAAGTGTCAATGCACTATTTATGTATTTCGGGCAGCAACAGAGAGTTGCTGCTTCCGCATTTAATGTTACTCTGGTTACAGTGTAACTTCGATATATGTGCATACCACAATTTAATTAATATATATAATTAGCATATAACATTTACTAATAGTTATTAATTATAATATTTAAGTGCAGATATTTTGTAGAAATGTCACGAGTTAGTAGACAGTCTGCATCACAAAGAGCACGCTCTAGGCAGTTAAGAAATAGGGAAAATAACGAATTAGGAGACTACGACGAACAACAGTAGCTTTTAGAGAGCCTGAACAGCAGGCTGATACTTTGACAAGATTAAGACGTAGGCAGAACGTACAATACAGGACAGTAGAGCAGATTCAGAACTCTGAATCTAGAACAGAGCAACGGGCGGACGTTACTTTTATAGAGCCTGAATAGCAGGCTGACACTTTACGAAGATCGAGACGTAGGCAGAACGTACAATACAGGACAGTAGAGCAGATTCAGAACTCTGAATCTAGAAGGAAGCGACGGGCGGACGTAACTTTTAGAGAGCCTGAACAGCATGCTGATACTTTAAGAAGATCAAGACGTAGGCAGAACGTAGAGTACAACGGATTCAGAACTCTGAATCCATGGGAGAGCGACGGGCGGATGTAGTTTTTAGAGAGCCTGAACAGCAGGCTGATACTTTAAGAAGATCGACACGTAGGCAGAACGTAGAGTACAGGACAGTAGAGCAAATTTAGAACTCTGAATTTAGGAGAGAGCGACGAGCGGACGTGACTTTTAGAGAGCCTGAGCAGCAGGCTGACACTTTAAGAAGACGTATACGTAGACAGGATACAATGTACAGGACCAACGAACAAAGACGAAACTCGGCATTGAGGGCAGCGAGGCGGACAGATCTTGAATGGCGTCTATTAGAGAGGGAACTAGATCGGGTTAATAGGTCACAGGCTAGAAATAATCTTACTAGGAGGATTATTGAACAGGTGCGCAACACCGGTGCGCGTCGAAGTGCCCGGTTATTGGCGCGACAAGCAGCATTTGACACCTCAAGACGACTTAGCCAAAGAGTTAGCCAATATGGAGCAAATATTGAAAATAAATTAGTAGAAAACCGTCGAAATGCTGCCCATAATAGAGAGGAACGTGCGAATAGTCTTCAGGAAGAGAATTCACCCAGACCCACTAGAATAGAAGCTCTTATTCAGAATTTTAATAGAGTTGTCAAGCTGGGCCCCAACAAAATTTGCCTTTCTTGTAAAGGTCTCTAGTTTCCTCATCAAGTAAGTAGGATACCTAGAACCATAATTGAAGACAATTATGAGTTTTCTGCGGAGATTTTCGATGTTGAGCGTCAGTTCCCTTCATCTGACGGTTGCTTAACTTTTTGCAAAACATGTTGCCGCAAAATTAGATCTGGTGTTAAACCAAAAACTTCCATTTCAAAAGGACTAGATTTCCCCCAATTACCTGATTGCCTTCAAGGCCTCACTCCATTAGAGGAACGCCTCATTTCTCCTCGTCTTCCTTTTATGATTATAAAGTCTTTAGGTCATGAGCGTCAAAGTGCAATTAAAGGAGCTGTAGTTAATGTTCCAATAGCAATAAGTAACATCGTAACATCCCACCCACGGGCTTTTCATGAAGCCGAGGTCGTACAGCTCCACCTCAAGCGTAGAATGGAATATAGCCATGATTTAATGGCCGAAGACCCTTAAGAATAGCTGACGCAATTAGGTATTTAGCGAATACAGAGCTTTATAAAAAACATAGTGTAGTTTTAAATGAACAGTGGTTGTCTACTTATACAACTGAAACTGTTCTCTGCATAGCATCTCAAGCAGACGCAGAATTTGTGGAGGGACTTGAGCGAAGAATTGAAAATCCAGCACATCAGGATGATGCTGCGATAGAGGAGCTCAATCCTGGGGGTCAAGAAACACTGCTTGAGAATAATCAGATAGACACCGCTGCCATGCAGAGAATCACCCTGGCTCCAAGCGAAGGCCAACGAACCCTAGATATGATTCTCGATGCTGACTCGGAAGAGTTGGCATTCCCTACAATTTATGCTGGCATAAAAAGAACTTGTCCCCTTAGCTTTTCCGCAATTATAAAATCTGAGCTTCGAAATGTAGATAGGAGAGGATGTCGAATTGACAAATTATTATTCAATTATAAGAAGTTAGAGCTGATCCAAATTCGTAGTAATATTACAATTTTCTTAAAAAAACAAAGCGCCTCACGCGCCATTACAGCCTCTAACGCTCTCAACGATGAGCATATAGATAGCATTATTCGCCACGATGAAGGCTATAGGGTCCTGAAGAGTGTTCGCACGTCTCCTGCTCACTGGGAAGCCGAAAAGAAAAAGGTAATGGCGATGATTCGGCAATTCGATCTACCAACCTTTTTCATCACTCTGTCAGCTGCTGAGACACGGTGGGCGGAATTATTAGTTTTATTGAAGGGGAATATAGGTAGGCAGCAAGTTACAGAAGAAGAAGCTTTGAATTTTAGTTTAAGGGAAAAGGCTCGTTTGATTAGGTCAGATCCTGTAACTTATGCAAGGTATTTTGATCATAGATATCGTCAGGTTTTAACAATTATGAAGAGGGAGGGGGGCGTTTTCGAAAATCAACCCGTTCTCAAGTATTATTGGCGTGTTGAATTCCAGCAGCGAGGTGCGCCTCATATTCATGGCATGTTTTGGCTGAAAGATGCCCCTTCTGTGGACTTTGAAAAGGAATTGTCTATAGCCTCGGTCAATTCATTTATTGACCAATTCATTACCACAGATGTAACTGATACTGAGTTAGCTCAGTATATTGAATATCAAAAGCACAATCACGGACATTCTTGTATGCGTGAAGTGAGGGGTAACTCTATTTGTCGCTTCGGTATCCCATATTTTCCCATGCCACAAACAGAAATTCTTCAGCCATTGGCTGAAGACTCTGAAAACATTTCTCTTCATCAAGAAAATTTGAAAAAAGTTCAATCTCTCCTAAATTTCCCTTTTGATTCTGACACTATAAGTCAATTAAGCATATTTGAGAATTTCCTATCTCACCAACAATTGAACCTCAGTTACGAGGACTATAAATATGCATTGAGATCTGGCTTGAAAAAGCCCCAAATATTTCTGAAGAGAAAATTTGCAGCCCTTAAAGTTAACGCTTACAATAAACATATTCTCTCAATGCAAAGGGCCAACATGGATATTCAGTTCATATTGGATCCCTATGCCTGTTGCAGTTATATAATTAATAATATCAACAAATCCCAAAAAAAGAATCTCCAAATTAACGCGTGAAGCAGTGAACGAGATTCACAGAGGCAACTTCAGCATTAAACAAAAGCTGCAACATATAGGCCACAAATTTATCTCCGGCACTGAGATTTCTGCTCAGGAAGCCGCCTACTGTTGTCTAGGAATGCGTTTGTCTGAGACTAGCAACACAGAAGTTTACATAAGTACGTCACGACCAGAGCACAGAGTTCGAATGCTCAAATCTAGACAACAGCTCCAAAATATGAATGAAGATTCCACCGATATTTATGTTTTGGGAATGCTGGATCATTATATTCAGCGGCCAGATAGTCTCGAAGGCCTGTGTTTAGCCGATTTTCCTGCATATTATAATTTTGCGAAATCCTGTCGGTCAGCACGTCAAGATGCAGATGACGGTGGTGATGGAGAAAACGAGGTCCTAGAAAATTCAATTCAGGCTCTTCGTGATGGTAGTGGCTTTATTAGGGGAACGGACCAAGACGTGCTTAGAAGGGCCATAGAAGCTGAGAGAAATTTTGAAGAATTTTAGGGCTTTGGCGATCCCTGAAATAAATTCTGAAGTAAATGTTTTAGACTTAAATGCCGTTAATGTTCCAGAAGATTCGGACAATGTCATCCGACTTATTAAGCTCCCGCCAATTATATCAAGTGATGACTTAGCAAGCAAAGCTGAATCTTTGAATCTTAAGCAAAAACTTATTTCACGCATAATGCTAAAGAAAAGAAAATATTTTATGAGTTTGTAGGAGGTGGAGCAGGTGTTGGCAAGAGTAGATTAATTTCAGCTATTTTCCATTCCCTTTCGCAACTATATAATAGTAGGCCAGGTTGTGACCCCACCCTCTGCTAAAATACTTTTGTGTGCTCCCACGGGTAAAACAGCTTTTGCAATTGGAGGTTCAACCCTGCATTCCATGTTCTCACTTCCAGTGAATCAGTCCGGGTCCTCCTTTAAAGATTTAGGTGCAGATTTGCTGAATACACTTCGCTTAAGGTTTACAGACCTTAAGCGCTTAATTATTGATGAAATCTCAATGGTCAGTGCCAAAATGTTATCTCACTTAGATGCTGGTCTTAAGTAAATTTTTGCTAACAGGGAAGTCTCATTTGGAGGAATTTCAGTAATTGTTTTTTGGCGCTCTCAAAGAACTACGTCCCGTTGGAGATCGATGGATTTTCCAATCCACTACATCGTCGCATGATCCATCCAGTGCTATATTTATTTGGGTCTGCTTTGTGGGATATTTTTAAGTTTTTTGAGCTCACAGAAATTATGGGACAACGAGACGATCAACCATTTGCACTAGCTCTGAATAACATGGCATATTATAAAATAAGTATACTTATAATACGGAAGAATTAAATAGACTTTAATTTACAGTATTACACTACACTATTTTCACTATTACATTAGAGGCAGAATCGTTCATTGTGTATCGTGTATCGACAGTGCTAATCGTTCATTGTGTATCGTGTATCGATAGTGCATCGTGCCCTCCCTAGGATTACACCGTATGTAAAATTTCATAATTAATATCTTGTAAAATTTTTAAAATGTTGTCTAAATTCATTTATTTAATATATATTATAAGCGTATACTAATTACTAATAGTTATATTTAATATTTAAGTGCAGATATTTTGTAGAAATGCCACGAGTTAGTCGACAGTCTGCATCACAGAGCACGTTCTAGGCAGTTAATAAATAGAAGAAGTAGGGAAAATAGCGATTATGTTGTAGAAGAGAGGGAAAGAAATGAAAGTTTGCAGAGGAATCGTAGAGCTGATCAGGAGTATAGGGAAAGCGATCAGATTAGAAATAGTCAGCGACGTTTAGTAAGGAGACTATCAGCGCAAATTAGGCAGCATGAGCAAACGGAAGAGGGAAGAGGGGAACTAGGTCGGCTTAATAGGTCACAGGTTAGAAATAATCTTACTAGGAGGATTATTGAGCAGGTGCGCAACACCGGTGCGCGTCGAAGTGCCCGGTTATTGGCGCGACAAGCAGCATTTGACGCCTCAAGACGACTTAGCCAAAGAGTTAGCCAATATGGAGCAAATATTGAAAATAAATTAGTAGAAAACCGTCGAAATGCTGCCCATAATAGAGAGGAACGTGCGATTAGTCTTCAGGAAGAGAATTCACCCAGACCCACTAGAATAGAGCTTCTTCTATTGAGAATTTTAATAGAGTTATCAAGCTGGGCCCCAACAAAATTTGCCTTTCTTGTAGAGGTCACTGGTTTCCTTATTAAGGAAACCTCGAACCATAATTGAAGACAATTACGAGTTTTCTGCGGAGATTTTCGATGTTGAGCGTCAGTTCCCTTCATCTGACGGTTGCTTAACTTTTTGCAAAACATTTTGCCGCAAAATAAGATCTGGTGTTAAACCAAAAACTTCCATTTCAAAAGGACTAGATTTCCCTCATTTACCTGATTGCCTTAAAGGCCTCACTCCATTAGAGGAACACCTCATTTCTCCTCGTCTTCCTTTTATGATTATAAAGTCTTTAGGTCATGAGCAGAGTGCAATTAAAGGAGCTGTAGTTAATGTTCCAATAGCAATAAGTAACATCGTAACATCCCTCCCACGGGCTTTTCATGAAGCCGAGGTCGTACAGCTCCACCTCAAGCGTATAATGGAATATAGCCATGATTTCATGGCCGAAACTATAAGACCCTTAAGAATAGCTGACGCAATTGGGTATTTAGCTAATACAGAACTTTATAGAAAACATAGTGTAGTTTTAAATGAACAGTGGTTGTATACTTATACAACTGAAACTGTTCCATTCATAGCATCTCAAGCAGACACAGAATTTGTGGAGGGACTTGAGCGAAGAATTGAAAATCCAGCACATCAGGATGATGCTGCGATAGAGGAGCTCAATCCTGGGGGTCAAGAAACACTGCTTGAGAATAATCAGATAGACACCGCTGCCATGCAGAGAATCACCCTGGCTCCAAGCGAAGGCCAACGAACCCTAGATATTATTCTCGATGCTGACTCGGAAGAGTTGGCATTCCCCACAATTTATGCTGGCATAAAAAGAACTTGTCCCCTTAGCTTTTCCGCAATTATAAAATCTGAGCTTCGAAATGTAGATAGGAGAGGTTGTCGAATTGACAAATTATTATTCAATTATAAGAAGTTAGAGCTGATCCAAATTCGTAGTAATATTACAATTTGCTTAAGAAAACAAAGCGCCTCACGCGCCATTACAGCCTCTAAGGCTCTCAACGATGAGCATATAGATAGCATTATTCGCCACGATGAAGGCTATAGGGTCCTGAAGGGTGTTCGCACGTCTTGTGCTCACTGGGAAGCAGAAATGAAAAAGGTAATGGCGATGATTCGGCAATTCTATCTACCAAGCTTTTTCATCACTCTGTCAGCTGCTGAGACACGGTGGGCGGAATTATTAGTTTTATTGAAGGGGAATATAGGTAGGCAGCAAGTTACAGAAGAAGAAGCTTCGAATTTTAGTTTAAGTGAAAAGGTTCGTTTGATTAGGTCAGATCCTGTAACTTGAGCAATATATTTTGATTATAGATATCGTCAGGTTTTAACAATTATGAAGAGGGAGGGGGGGCGTGTTGAATTCCAACAGCGAGCTTCGCCTCATATTCATGGCATGTTTTTGCTGAAAGATGTCCCTTCTGTGGACTTTGAAAATGAATTGTCTATAGCCTCAGTCATTTCATTTATTGACCAATTCATTACCACAGATGTAACTGATACTGAATTAGCTCAGTATATTGAATATCAAAAGCACAATCACGGACATTCTTGTATACGTGAAGTGAGGGGTAACTCTATTTGTCGCTTCGGTATTTTCCCATGCCACAAACAGAAATTCATCGGACATTGGCTGAAGACTCTGAAAACATTTCTCTTCATCTGGAAAATTAAAAAAAGTTCAATCTCTTCTAAATTTCCTTTTTGATTCTGACACTATAAGTCAATTAAGCATATTTGAGAATTTCCTATCTCACCAACAATTGAACCTCAGCCATTAATGTTAACACTTACAATAAACATATTCTCTCAATGCAAAGGGCCAATATGGATATTCAGTTCATATTGGATCCCTGTTGGATGCCTGTTGCAGTTATATAATTAATTATATCAATAAATCCCAAAGAGGAATCCCCAAATTAATGCGTGAAGCAGTGATAGAGATTCTTAGAGGCAACTTCAGCATTAAACAAAAGCTGCAACATATTGGCCACAAATTTTTTTCCGGCACTGAGATTTCTGCTCAGGAAGCCGCCTACTGTGGTCTCGAATGCCTGTGTTTAGCCAATTTTGCTGCAAACTATAATTTTGCGAAATCCTGTCGGTCAACACGTCAAGATGCAGATGATGACATTCAGGCTCTTCGCGATGGTAGTGGCTTTATTAGAGAACGGACCAAACCAGCAGTTATTATGTTTAGGAAGTTCAATCTGAATGCCGACAGAGAGAACTATTTTAGGGAACTTTTAATGTTATATTTTCCGTGGAGGGATGGTAGATTTGCTTAGTGTTAATTGTGAAAGCGTGTATGCAGCGAACTTAGAATCTATTGGATTTAGGTATAGGAAATATAATGTTTTAGAGGATTTAGAAGACGTGCTTAGAAGGGCCATAGAAGCTGAGAGAAATTTTGAAGAATTTTAGGGCTTTGGCGATCCCTGAAATAAATTCTCAAGTAAATGAACTTAAATGCCGTTAATGTTCCAGAAGATTCGGACAATGTCATCCGACTTATTAAGCTCCCGCCAATCATATCACCTGATGACTTAGCAAGCAAAGCTAAATCTTTGAATCTTAAGCAAAAAACTTATTTCACGCATGTATTGCATAATGCTAAAAAAAAGAAAATATTTTATGAGTTTGTAGGAGTAGATTAATTTCAGATATTTTTAGTTGGTCAGACCCCACTTCTGCTAAAATACTTTTGTGTGCTCCCACGGGTAAAACAGCTTTTGCAATTGGAGGTTCAACCCTGCATTCAATGTTCTCACTTCCTCTGAATCAGACCGGGTCTTCCTTTAAAGATTTAGGTGCAGATTTACTGAATACACTTCGCTCAAGGTTTAGAGACCTTAAGCTTTAAATTATTGATGAAATCTCAATGGTCGGTGCCAAAATGTTATCTCATTTAGATGCTCGTCTTAAAAAAATTTTTGCTAACAGGGAAACCTCATTTGCAGGAATTTCAGTAACTGTTTTTGGCGATCTCAGACAACTACGTCCCGTTGGAGATCGATGGATTTTCCAATCCACTATATCGTCGCGTGATCCATACAGTGCTATATTTGGGTCTGCTTTGTGGGATATTTTTAAGTTTTTTGGGCTCACAGAGTTTATGGGACAACAAGACGATCAAGCATTTGCACTAGCGCTGAATAACATGGCATCCGGTCAAATGACAATAAATGACATAAATTTACTTAGAGCTAGAGTTTCGGTCTTAGACCAATTTTGTAATGATGACATTCATTTGTTTTTGCGTAATGAGAATACAAATATTTTTAACACTGCTAAGTTAAACTCGATTCCCACGGAGCAGTTAATTTTCACTGCTCTTGACTCAGTTAAAGCTGCACATCTTAATTCAGAAGCTAAGTCCAGATGCTTGGAATCCGTAAAGGATTTCAAAACATCTCAAACTCAAGGGCCTTGCACAACCCTTATTTTGAAAACCACTGCTAAATACATGATAACGGTCAATATAGATACTGCAGATGGTCTTGTTAATGGAGCTTCAGGTATTCTTATGGAAATAGGTTTTAATACATCCAACTCCCCGCATGTTCTTTGGATTAAATTCTTAGATGAAAGTGTTGGAACTAATGCTCGATCTAGGTGCACTCATCGTGCTGAACCCTCTTGGACCCCTGTTCAGAAAACTGTGAAAAGTTTTCAATACCATTCAAATGAGCAAGTTTCTATTGACCGCAAACAATTTCCAGTTGTACCTGCAGAAGGTATAACTATTCATAAAAGTTAGGGTTCTACATATACCAACGTGGTGGTCCACACATCTCCTGGTATGCAAAGGGAAGCTTTGTATGTAGCTTGTAGTAGAGCCACAAGTGCGGCTGGCCTCTTTATTGTTGGGCAATTTGTGCCCCCGAAAGCTGACCGTCAGTCAGTGGTAGAGCAAGAGCTTGCCAGTTTAAGATCCACAAAATTGTTAGATTCCCATTTCAGCTGTCTCTTCGACAATTCTAAAATCAATGCTGAATTCCATAACACACAAAGTTTACATTGCCACATTACTGATATTTGCTCCGATCAGTTAATGCTCCAGTCTCAATTTCTAATTTTTGTTGAGGCTTCTACATATTCCTATGAATCGTATGATATTCCTGGCTACCGTTGTGCTATTCGTCTTGATTGCCAGTCGACTTCTAGTGGATCTCGTCCAAGGAGAGGCATTCTTATATTCGCTAAAAACCAAGTTTTTGAGAATGTTAGTCTCTGCTCAAGCGGACGATATTATAATGACCCCCAATAATTTAGCTTCCGCAGTGTTCGAGTATGCAGTGTTTAAATATAAGTCTTTAGGATTCCTCATTATATGTATATAGAAGTCCAACATATGCTTTGCCTAAGTTCGAAACTGAATTTGAAAATTTATTTCAGGGATTTCCGTTTTTGGATAGCAGTAGTGTAGTGCTAGGAGATTTTAATTTGTGTTTACGGGAGCTATCTGCTAGATGTAGAAGGGTTTTCGATTTTTTGGCAGTTAATAGTTTTAGGTCTTTATTAGATTTGAACACGTCCACAACCAATTATGATACACATATTGATTGGGCGTGCTCAAATATTAGGGATAACAGGGCCACAGCACGCACATATGAGACAATTTATAGCTATCATAGTGGTATTTAAATTAGCATTGATGATCAGGTTGAGATTTTTTTGTATTCCTAAAAGTATTTGCACCTAATTTAATTTAAATATTTTAATTTTAGTCCTAGAAATCAAAATTTTTTGTTTATTATTATAAATTTAATTTATATTAATTATGATTTTATATATACTACAATTTTTTGGGGAATAATGGTGTTGTTTATACACAGCACAAGTCGACTCGTAGGTCTGCCGAAATTAGATTTCGGGAAAGACCCCATTATATTTAATGGCCTCCTCGTGGTGTTCCCTGGGTCTTGCTTAAATAAATTAAAAGTATTTTATTGAGCTGATTCGAGCGGCGACATATTTTAAAAACCCAATTTAATATTCAATAACATTAATATTGTATCATAAAATAAGTATACTTATAATACGCAAGAATTAAATAGACTTTTGTCGATGCCAGATGATGGCAGGTGTGACCACTCAAAAGAGCTGACAGTGTGGTCGCGATCAATTGATATCGATAGTGACAAAGCTGGTATACTGTGCGTGTGAACTTGTCACACGCGCAGTCACACTGATCTAGTTTATCCTCACGTTGGTCACCCTGCCCTCTTTTAGTGCTTTTTCCTACAACATATGTTTCTATTCTCGGCACAACAAGTGCATTTCCAAGTGCAATAAAAGAATTGTAAAGTTTCAAAAGTTTAAGTGTTATTATTAATCTGAAGACGCCCCCCTACACACTTTAATTTACAGTATCAATTTAGGGCACATTTTCCAGATTTCTTTTTTTTACTATGGGTAGCGGGTATCTCACAGTCGAGCTCACTCGACTGTAGCTTTCTTACTTGTTTCTATTCTGTTTTGTTCTGGTTGTTTCAAGACCGTTTTGTCGTGTTCAGTGAAGCAAAAAGTTTTTTGCATATGTATTGGTACACATTCACACGCATAGGCGCAAATCGTTAAGCGTTTGCTTTGCAGACGAAATATATTAATTGCAACAACAACGAAAGTAAATGTGAAAACCGTTTGCGTTGAGTTTTTCGGTCAATCGGACTTTTGCTAACTCTCATTGTGCGAGCGTTCCGATCTTTACGCACTGCTTTATTGAAAGAGTGAACTACGAAGCGCTCAACAGAAAAACATAAATGAAGACAATAAGAGTCTCTTGCTCAGATCGAGAGAGTAGGAACTTTTTCGGTTATGCTCGCAACGTGAGCAGATTAAACACATACATACATAAATTGTTCATAGAAATTTACCACTTTTCAAACCATTCCTTAATTGGCATTCTAGAACCACTTGAGAATTGTAATATGCAAATTAATAAAATTTGCTGTTTACCCATTTCATTTATGTAAACAAACCTGCAATTATGCCACAGAAATTTGACATTGAAGCACAAAAGAACTTTGCATACTTTTGAGTTAACATGCACAGAACTTAAAGTAAACAAGTAAGAAAGCTACAGGCGAGTGTGCTCGACTGTGAGATACCTGTTACCCTTTTTGAATAAAACCAAAATATTGCAGTATTATTCTCAAAATATACCAACATAATATATCGAAAATATGCCAAATGGTATATTTTGAATATTCACATAGTAATAAATTCAAGATATACTACAGAGTAGAGAACCCTAGTAAGTAGGCGTTTTTGCTCATACAAAAGTATTTCTTAAATAACTTCGACTATTTGATCGCAACAAAATTTTCATGAATCAGAAAAATTTGAAATATTGCAAATATACTACTAATATGCTTCAGCATTTAAAGCTTAGCTATGTATGTATTAAAGCTTGTCAATATTGCTTCCTTATTGGCACTTCGGCGGATGCTGAATGGCAGATGCTACTTCTACAGAAAAGAAAAATAGGTGAACTACTTCGCGTCTATTCATTTGTTACGGACTGTTGTCCTCCCTAGGGTCGCGCCGGCTGGCTCATCGGTACTCAGGTGGAGTTCCATCCCTGGCCCGCAGTCCGCACAATCGATAACTTGCTGCCTATCTATATTCTCCTTCAATAAAACTAATAACTCCGTCCACTGTGTATCGGCAGCTGACAGGGTGATGAAAAGGGTTGGCAGACCGAATTGCCGAATTATCGCCATTACTTTTTTCTTTTCTGCTTCCCAGTGAGCAGGAGACGTGCGAACACTCTTCAGGACCCTATAGCCTTCATCGTGGCGAATAGTGCTATCTATATGCTCATCATTGAGAGCGTAATATGCTGTAATGGCGAGTGGGGCGCTTTGTTTTCTTATGCAAATAGTAATATTACTACGAATTTGGATCAAGTCTAACTTCTTATAATTGAATAATAATTTGTCAATTCGACAACCTCTCCTATCTACATTTCGAAGCTCAGAGTTTACAATTGCGGAAAAGCTAAGGGGACAATGTCTTTTTATGCCAGCATAAATTGTAGGGAATGCTAACTCTTCCGAGTCAGCATCGAGAATCATATCTAGGGGTCGTTGGCCTTCGCCTGGAGCCAGAGTGATTCTCATCGGTGTCTATCTGGTTATTCTCAAGCAGTGTTTGTTGACCCCAGGATTGAGCTCCTCTATCTCAGCATCATCCTGATGTGCTCGATTTTTCAATTCTTCGCTCAAGTCCCTCCACAAATTGTGCGTCTGCTTTAAATACTATGAATGGAACAGTTTCAATTGTATAAGTTGACAACCACTGTTCATTTAATACTAAACTATGTTTTCTATAAAGTTCTGTATTAGCTAAATACCTAATTACGTCAGCTATTCTTAAGAGTTTGATGGTTTCGGCCATGAAATCATGGCTATATTCCATTCTACGCTTGAGGTAGAGCTGTACGACCTCGGCTTCATGAAAAGCCTGCGGGAGGGATGTAACGATGTTACTTATTGGTATTGGTACATTAACTACAGCTCCTTTAATTGCACTCTGACGCTCATGACCTAAAGATTTTATTATCATAAAAGGAAGACGAGGAGAAATGAGTCGTTCCTCTAATGGAGTGAGGCCTTAAAGGCAATCAGGTAATTGAGGGAAATCTAGTCCATTTGAAATGGAAGTTTTGGTTTAACACCAGATCTTATTTTGCGGCAACATGTTTTGCAAAAGTTAAGCAAACTATCAGATGAAGAGAACTGACGTTCAACATCAAAAATCTCCGCAGAAAACTCATAATTGTCTTCAATTATGATTCGAGGTCAAGTAAGTAGGATTACTTGATGAGGAAACCAAAGACCTTTACAAGAAAGGCAAATTTTGTTGGGGCCCATCATGATAACTCTATTAAAATTCTCAATAAGAGCTTCGATTCTCGTGGGTCTGGGTGAATTCTCTTCCTGAAGACTATTCGCACGTTTTCTCTATTATGGGCAGCATTACGACGGTTTTCTACTAATCTATCTTTAATATTTGTTCTATATTACTAACTCTTTGGCTAAGTCGTCTTGAGGCGTCAAATGCTGCTTGTCGCGCCAATAACCGGGCACTTCGTAAGAATATTTCTAACCTGTGACCCATTAATCCGATCCTAATTCCCTTTCTAATAGACGCCCTTCAGGATCTGTCCGTCTTGCTGCCCTTAATGCCAAGTTTCGTCTTTGTTCGTTGGTCCTGTACAGTGTATCCCGTCTACGTATACGTCCTCGTGAAGTATCAGGCTCTCTAAAAGTCACGTCCGCTCGTCTTTCTCTCCTAAATTCAGAGTTCTGAATTTGCTCTACTTTCCTGTACTGTACGTTCTGCCTACGCCTCGATCATCGTACAGTATCAGCCTGCTGTTCAGGCTCTCTAAAAGCTACTGTTGTTCGTCGTAGTCTCCTAAATTCTGAGTTTTCTGTTTGTTCCATTCGTCGATAGTCAGAGCCCTGCCTATGGTTCGATTGTCGCAGAGTATCAGCCGCCTGTTCTGGATGAATTCTTCCGTCGTTGTCTTCTATTTACTGTATTATCCGATTGTTCGTTCTGTCGATAGTCGGCGTCTGTGCGTCTCAATCTTCTTTGGACTGTATCTTCCGTTTGCTCATGCTGTCTAATTCGCGCTGATCGTCTCCTTACTAAACGTCGCTGACTATTTCTAATCTGTTGGCTTTCCCTATACTTCTGATCAGCTCTACGATGCCTCTGCGAACTTGAATTTCTCTCCCTCTCTTCTACACCATCATCGCTATTTTCCCTATTTCTTCTATTTCTTGACTGCCTAGAACGTGTTCTTTGTGATGCAGGCCATCGACTAACTCGTAGAATTTCTTCAAAATATCTGCACTTATATATTATAATTAAAACTATTAGTAATTATTATAAGCTAATTATATATGATATATTAATTAAATAAAATTAGACAAAATTTTCAACATTTTACAAATTCCTAATTATGAAATTTTACATACGGTGTTACTCCTAGGGAGGGCACGATGCAAAAGAGATAACACTATCGATACACGATACACAATGAACGATTATTTAACTAAAAATATCGATTTTTATGTATATCGATATTTTTAAAATAAAACATCGATGCATTCCTTAACATCGGTGTCAATAAGAATATCGGAAAATGTGTTACGGACTGTTTGTCCTCCCTGATACCGATACGAAACAGCTGCTTTAAAACAGAAGAAATGCATCACAAAACAAAACAGCTGCCGCGCAATTGAAAATTGGTAAGTACAAAGAAAACAACAATAAATAAACTCACTGATCCATTTTTCTGTATTTGAATAGGGCCCCGTTGGACCCCGGCGTACCCTCCCTGCCAGAGATGGCTACATCGACGCCATCTCCCTTGCGTTGGCCACTATATCAGTGGCTGCGGCGTAGCGCTGTGGAATTCCCCTCCCCTCCATGATGAGAAAACTCACACAACCATGTTCAACGTATTACAATTATATTATTCAAGAATTTCCTTAATTACTAACATTTAATTTATTTATTTTTATTTACAGATATTTATAGATATTTGAATTTCAATACGGAACAGGATTCGAAGCAAAAGCAAACAACAAAACAAACAAAGCGAAACAACAAAGAAATAACAACGGAGTAGGGACAATTTATGTGGTATGTAAATGTATACGCATTTTTGTGTGTCTATATGTATATGAATGTATGTATGATTGATTCGCTTAAATGTCTACCTTCACCTGCCTAAGAGCTCTTGAGGTTTGGTGAAGGGGGCGATGTGTGATGATATAGTGCATATACATATGTAGTAAATTCCTAGTAAATGTAGCATTCTGGTAATTTGGGAATTCCCTGCTTTTGCTTTACTAGTTGATATTGAGCGAAAACACTGCAGCAGAGGCAGAGACGCTGAGGTTCGAAGGTAAGATACCAAGAGTCTTGAGTTAGAGAGAGATGGCTGCATACGCTCGACTTGAGTGAGTTTATGACGTGAGCGCGTATGCTGAAATAGTCAATTGAGCTTGGGTATTCGAACCGATCGGAACTCGCTGTGCAGCTGCGTATATAGGGCAGCCTTAGAAGAGCAAAATCGCAATTTAATGGAAATAATAAAATCCATTCAGGCACCAAGAGCACCGGCAATAGACGGGAGAGCACTCCACGTCACTCTATCCAAGTCTTGCCCTAACACCGCTGGAGCAGATGCATCAGCTTGGTGTACTACAGTGGACTTAATTTTTGCGGATAATGCTCTCGAAGGCAGTGCGCTTGTGATTGCGTTAAGCAAAGCATTAGAAGGCAGTGCATCGCAATGGCTGTCCCAAATATGCTTCGCTGGTATCACATGGCCGCAGTTTAAGGAACTCTTCATCCAACGTTTTGTGGGCATTGAGACAACTTCTGCCATACTGATGAACATTTTGAACGGACGTCCCAAAACTGGAGAGAGTTTCGCTGAGTACGACAGTCACATTGTCACCTTATTGCTCTCTAAGGCTGATGTCAGAGTCCGAGCGAGAAGCGATGCGATAATATTGAGCGAGAACGAGCGATAAACCAGTGCAAGCTTTTTCATAAACAATCGCTCGAAAGATGTCAGAGTGAGAGCGAAGCGAGTTGCGAGTTCAAGCGAGATCAAAGCGAGAGAACAGTTTGTAACCTGCTTTATCGCTTCAACTCTCTCAGAGCGTACGATTGTTTTGTTGCATTCTGTGATTTAATTACCGTTTTTTTTCAAAGCACGCGTGTTTGAAAGCTCAGATGGTAAGTTTGTAACTCTATTTTTAGCTTTATTTACAGTTTACTCTAAAATCATGCGTTTTTTTTGCATTTGGTGTCATTTGTGAGAGAACACAAGAACGAAATGGATATCGAAAATTTAATTAGTGAAGTATTTTTACGCCCAGCGCTATGGGACCAAAAGAGCAAAAACTATCACAACAGAATTTTGGTGGAAAAAAATTGGACAGAAATTGAAAACATGTTAGAAACATCAAGTAAAGATTTATTAATAACTGCAAATTATTTGTATTTACATATTTTTATTCGGTGCATCTGTGTGTGCAAACAAAGTCGCGAAAAGCGTTTCTAATTAGTTGGCCTGTTTTTAAATTTACATGATTTAAAGTTTCGGCGTTGTTATGATTTTCAAGGCCAATATGAAAATGTTGTGATTCTAAATTTTTATCATAAGGTCCTTCAAGGTCAATGATTGTGTTATGCAAAATGCATATACTCTTTACAATGATAACAACAAAATCTGTATTAGTCTCAATAGGCTTCCAGAGAAGACGCCATTTGGATGTCATGATACCAAAGGCACATTCAATGCATCTTCGAGCTCTGGGAAGTCTACTGTTAAGGTATTCGTTACTTGTATTTATATCCCTTCGAGAATATGGCCTTAAAAAATTTTCTAGGAGTGGATATGCATCATCACCCACAAAGACATATGCCATCTTAATGTTTGTTCCAGGCAAGCAAGAATCTGGCGGAAAAATTGTCGAGCCCTTAGCTGCATATAGAGTTGTGATGAATTAAATGTTCCACCATCACTTTGTTTTCCATAGCCTCCAACTTCTATGGCAATAAATTTGCAATTGGCATCTGCCACTCCCTGAAGTACTATGGAAAAGTAATTTTTATAATTATAAAACATAGACCCGGAATGAGGTGGACATCTAATGCGTATATGCTTTCCATCAATAGCCCCAGCACAATTTGGAAAGTTCCACAGCTTCCAGAAGTTGTCTGCCGTCTTGCTAATTATTTCCTTCGTGGGCTGAGGCATATGTATTGTTGTAGCTTGTAGTGTGTAACGATACGAAATGTTCAAAGATCGGAGAGTCTGTTCTAGCGGGGCACGCTATAGGATCCGGATTCTGCTCGTCGGCTTTGGGGTGGAGGACTTGCTTGGACGGACTCTATCACTTACCACACATTACTATTATTAAATCCAGAATTGAGCGTGCTTGCGACAAATGGAAGGAACAGATAACTAGACCGGAAGAATTCAAAAATAAATTCGGAAAAGAAGAATTGCGGAAAGACAGAGAGAAGACTAAAAATTGTTAACAAGACACAGATGTTGTTGTGCTTGTGAGTTGCCCACCCTACCTATGATCACCGGCCGCTAGAGCATTGCTCTGGTGATCCCTTAGACACCTACATCCGGGTAGACATCAGCTTAGTTCAAACAGAAAGATTAGAATTTCATGATTCAGTTTAATTCACACTTAGCGAAAAACAAAATTTTGACTAAAATTAATATGTTTTAACATAATTTCCCGTTTCGGAGTTTCAAGCAAACCGATTGGTTATAAGCGAAAGGTTTAGGTAATTTTCAGCCGGAATTATTGGTCAGTGAGCGAAAGTAAGCCAATATTTCAATTAATTCAATATATAATGTTATACTTAAAATTAGCAAAGATTATTATAATAACGAGGCGGGTGAAAATTAAAGTTAATAAAAATTCTAAATTACGAGATTATGGTAAGCGATACATGTGTTTGTGTGTTAATAAAACTTATTTAAATTAACAATTCTTATAATTTGTGAGTTAGTGAAAGCGTGGAACCAAAAAAAATCAGCAAGAATATAAAAAAAAAATAAAAATATATGAAATCATACCGTAAACCAAAAATGATTTGTTAATGAGTTGAATTTTGGGATATTACGAATTTGCGTGTTACGTTAGATATATAAAAAAAAAGAAATCAGCTCTAATAAATTATTTAAATAAAATTCTTGTTAGGTCGGTTTCGATTGGTTCAATTAGTCGAGAAGATGTCATATGAAGTAATGAAAATTGTTATATAAATGTACAAATAAACCACTCACGGCATATCCATCGGCGAAAGATCGATCTCTGCTTAGGTTTGCTGTAAAAGAATTTGTCACCATAGTATTTCATGAAATTTGACCTTTGTACGAGAATGGTAATTTAAATAAATTGATGGCCAATTGCTTAGAGGAAATTTTCACACAAAAAAAAAATAGAAGAAAAATAAAAAAAAAAATTCTTTTATATTCATACCAATTCAGATTGCTCGTTTCACTTCACTTTTCTTGCATATTTTCTTTTTTTTTTAGGTATACACTTTAGATTATTTAGTATTCACTATTTTTTTTTTGTGTTTTCTTTTGAAGGGCAATTAAAACTAAAAATTAAAGGATAAAAATTAAATAAACTATAATATAAAAAATAGACATTTTATTGGTTTTGATTATTCGACCAGATTGAGGTTAAGAGAATACCAGTTGAAGGGAAGAATGTGCCACAAGCTGGGCCAACAAAAATATAAAACTTTCGATAAATTCCAACGATGATTTTGGCTCAACAGCCTCAGGCTCTTATGGCTTCGGCAACTTCAGAATTCTATGCCCATGCGTACGGCTCGTCTTCCGGCAGAACAGATTGGATTTCTGCCACCTTTTAGGTTAGGTAGAAAACGAAGCGGCCATCTTGTTTTTTCTCACAATTTACTAAAGGGGACTCGGGGCGATCCTAACCTCCTCGCCTCCGCATGGAGGACTCCTGAGGTACTTGGTGTGGGCCGCCAACGAACTGCCTATTAAAACGGCCACAATAAGTACCCTGGACACAAAACAAAAATTTTTCCCATATTCACCTGCCAACTTCCAGTGGGATCAACACAGAAAAAAAATTGAAAAAAATAGTTTCGCCGGCGTTCAGCAGCCAGCAAAGGGACTCCAATTAGGCTGTCTCTTTTCGCTCTTTTTTTCCCGCACGCACTCGTCGTTTCGCACTAAACAAATGTCTTAGATTTGTGTATAAGAATAGATTCACTAAATCCGTCACATCCGAATATTCGGAAACTTACAAGGATTTTTTTTTTTTATTTTTTGAATAACCAACTCGACTCAGCACTTGCCGCCTTTGTCCGCACCAAAAAAAACTTTTCCCCCGGAACGTGATTATATGCGCGTCTGCACTCTACGACGGTTTCGAACGAAAAGAACGTGAGCCACTTAACGTGCATTCCATCTAGGTTACAGGAAATGCAAAACAGATGATGTTACAGCTTTCCTAATCATCTCTGATGCAGCTGACCTTGCAGCTTTTCTAAGCATCCCTGATGCAGCTGTTCTTGCAATTCCTAGAAACATCCCTGATGCAGCTGATCTTGCAATTTCTAAGCAGCCCTGCTGCAGCTGGGATTGCAATTTCTAAAACATCCCTGCAACAGCTGATCTCGCAATCTCTAAGCAGCCCTGCTACATCTGACATTGCAATTCCTAAGCGTCCCTGAAACAGCTGATATTGCAATGGTATTCCTTAGTTGTTTTATTTTACCTCTTCAGTCGCCGCTACAAGGCCCCCCCGGAAGAATCAGGCTAGGTATAATCTCAATAGTACCCTAGACTGATAACGACTGAAGACGGGTTACTGACGAATGTCCTTGGCGTGGTAAGTACCGATTAATAGTCCCTGAAAGTCTTCTAATACGTAATAAGCATTTCCTACTTTTCTTCGGACTCTGGCTTTTACGAAGGATGGACCAAATTTGGCGTTGTACCCAGTTTTAAAACAACTTTGTTTAAAATTCCTTCTATACACTTCCTGGCCTACCGTGAAAGATACTATTCGGGATCGTAGGTTGTATTTCTTTTCATTTTCTTGATGCTTTTCTAGCACACGCTTACACGCCTTTTCTCGTACAATCTCAAACCAATCCGGGCGATCGAACTTTAATGAACGATCGTCCAACAAGTTCAACTTCCTTAAAAGAGAGTACGTTGTCCCCGAGGTAATCATATGTTGCCCAAACACCATGTAATATGGGGACGTACCTATACTATCATGAACCGAGGATCTCAACGCACAACTAATCTTATTCAAATACTCGTCCCAATCTTTCTGATCCGGCCGGATATAGGCTCGGATAGCTGAGATTACCGAACGGTTTACACGCCCGAGGCGTTAGCCTGAGGCGAATGCACAGCGGTGAGTGTATGACTAATACCATATTCTTGCATCAATTTTTGGAATGTGTGAGAACGAAATTGTGACCCGTTGTCCGATACAATAGTCTCGGGAATTCCAAAAGTCATAAACAACTCTCCTTCTAAATATTTTATC
Source organism: Drosophila sulfurigaster albostrigata (assembly GCF_023558435.1). Taxonomy (NCBI): domain Eukaryota; kingdom Metazoa; phylum Arthropoda; class Insecta; order Diptera; family Drosophilidae; genus Drosophila; species Drosophila sulfurigaster. Next base: position 18,328 of record NW_026909664.1, on the reverse strand, counting down.
ACCACGCTGGTATCGATTTTTCTTACTGCCTTCAGAAATACGTATTTGGTGAAATGATCTAGAACTATAAAATGCCAATGTTACCACTTCGAGACCTAGGGTATGGGCCTAAAAGTCTACAAAAAGACGTTGGAAAAAACGCTGACTTCCTAGTGGCGGTCGCAACACGTGATTTGGAGCTTTCGTCGATTTGTAGATCTGACATGAATTAATGTATGCCTTTACATCGGGCACGAGGCCAGGCCAGAAGTAATACCGTCTTACCCTCTCTATGGTCTTGTGCATCCCATCATGGGAAGCCAACGGATTATCGTGCGCTCTTGAAAGCACTTCTGGAACTAATCCTTTAGGGATCCAGAGTTTCCATGCAAATTCATCATGGATTTGCTCTCCCGTCAAATGTTCGGCTTTCCGATAAAGGTACCCGCTATCGGATCTTAGATCAGGAAAATTGTTTTGATTCGCACTAACTTTCTGAACTAGTTCTACGTACTCTAAGGACTTGAAGTGTTCAGAATTTAAATCCACCAGAAACCCTTCCTGCAAATCTATTGCAGCGATAACTTCCTCGTTGACTCGCGACAGTGAATCTGGAACGACATTGAGAGTTCCTTTCCGATGCTCAATCTTAAATCGATATTTCTGCAATGCTAAAGCCCATCGGGCCAACCGCGAATTTAAGTGATGGTTAAACATCAACCATTTCAATGACGCATGATCAGTGATGATCTTAAACTCCAGCCCTTCAACATATGCCCTAAAAACCTTCAAAGCCACTATCGCGGCCAGACACTCCTGCTCGGTAACTGTATAGTTGCGCTGAGCTTTGTTTAATTTCTTTGAGATGAATGCAATAGGACGCTCGTCTCCTTCCTCCGAGACTTGGACTAATACCGCTCCAACCCCTGTCTTACTCGTGTCACAATGAATGACGAACGGTTTCGAAAAATCAGGGCTACCCAACACTGGTGCCTCACTCAGACACTTCTTTAGTGCCTCAAAAGCTCTTATGGCCTCCTCTGTCAGGCTAAACTTCCGCTTTGTCGTCATTAAATCTGTCAACGGAGCAGCCACTGATGCGAAATTCGGAACAAACTTCCGATACCACCCGCACAGACCCATGAAGCTCCGTAGTCCCCGCAAACTCCGTGGCAAAGGGAAATTTCTTATTGCCTCCACCTTGTCAGGATCGGTACGAATCCCACCGTCTCCAATGATGTGACCTAAGTACTTTACCCGGCGCATGCAGAAGTGGCTCTTGCCCACATTAATTGTCAATCCTGCAAGCTTCAATTGTAAGGCTAACTCCCTCAGAACTTCTAGATGTCTCTCAAAAGTTGCAGAGACTATTAATAAGCCGTCTAAATAAATAAACACCTCATTTCTGAGATGCGCTGGTACCACTTTGTCCATCAAACGGGACATCGTACTTGTCGCGTTACACAGCCCGAAAGGCATAACTTTAAATTGATAAAGTGGTCGTCCAGGAATCGTGAAAGCCGTTTTATCGCGAGATGCAACATCTAACGGGACTTGCCAATAGGCATCTTTCAGATCCAAACTGGATATAAATTTGGCTTTCGGCAAGCGACTAAGAATTCCGCTGATTTGCGGAAGAGGATAAGCATCCTTCTCGGTGAAGCTGTTCACCTTCCGGCAATCGAGGCAAATTCTTACTTTTCCGGGCTTCGTCACGTTGACGATTGGGGACGACCAGGCGCTTTCAGACTCTTCAATTACGTTGAGCTGCAACATCCGGTCTATTTCCGCGTACATAGACGCTTCTACTGCCGGTGAAACCGGGAAATGACGTTGCTTGACAGGCTTGGCCGTACCTACATCTATCGTATGTGTTACTAAATTAGTTCGCCCTAGACCTTCTTTAGCAAAAGACGGAAAACAACTGATTACAGAACGTAGTTTGGATTGATCCATTTCGGATAACTTATGCTGGTCGACTTCAATTTTTCTGTTAGTGTCCGCAGACTCCAACTCAGAAATACTTAAGACTTTTGGCAGTAGATCATAGCTCTGCCAGAAGTCTATACCTAGATATAAATCCTGCTTTAGTGAAGGGACCACGTATATTCTCAGCATTCTTTTCACATTATTGTACTCACTATCTGCTGGGATCTTCCATCAGCTGTTGACGCGTTTCCCTTGATTGTTTTGTACTTCTGGTTCTTTATCACTTCGGCCGCTAACATGCCCCCAAAACAACTTATTGAGGCGCCTGAGTCTAATAAACCGAAGACAGTTCGATTCAATACTCGAATGGGTACAAAAGGTCGAGGATCTCTTGATCCTGTAGTACGAGAGTTAATATAATCCAGACCAAACTGGCATTCCTGCACTCTTCGCCAGAATGATTTGATTCGTTTTCCGCTCCGCGATTTTCTTTTTTTTAAGTCTGGTAAATTGTTAAATTCCGGGATATCCATATTATTTAAATTTTTAATTTTATTATGAAGCCAAAGACTTGCATTTCCTGATAGCTCGTCTGTAGCCTGAATAGGGTCGACGATAACCTCTTCGACTATTCGTCGGTCATCGTTGCTTAGTTCCGGCCGGCACTCGAGGTCTTCTTTTTGGGAGGAAACTTCTGAGTGCCGGGTTGTCGGTTTTAAACACCGGGCACAACTTGGTTTGTATGTGTTGGCCGCTCCGCAACCGTAACAGAAAACCCTCCGTTCCGATACACAATCTTGGTATCTGTGTCCCTCCTCACGACAATTCCAACACACTAACGAGAAAGCCTCTACCTCCTTCTCGCTCTCAGACTCAGTTTCTTCTTGAAACTTAGAATCTGTCGCGAACTCAGAAACTTCGCGCTTGAACGGAGTGCTTCTACCATATCCTTGACTGAGTTTTACATCTGACAAAAGGCTTCGCGCCTCCGGCAAATCTCTCAACTCGGTCACAGATCCTATGTCGAGATTTAGAATTTCGTGCCTTATTTCCGGACGAAGGTTATTTCGAAGGACTCTTACTAATTTAAGAGAAGACCACGGCTGTTCAAGCTGATCCATGAGCTCCGATATCCTATCGTAAAAGGAATCAAAAGACTCGTTAGGTTTTTACTTGGTGCTCCTAACTAGCTCTTCTATGTCACCATCATCCCGGCTTTGTCGGAACTGTAGCCGTAAAGCCGTGCAGAAACTATCCCAACGGACCTCGCCATGAGCTTTGTGGTAACGCCAATAGAACTCATTGGCTTTCCCTTCAAATAAGACACTAGCATTTTTACATAGCATAGTGAAATTGCTAGCTAATGTTTCTCTTGTAAGAGCCTCGACACGATAAATAAAATTGTCCACCGACATTCCTCTCCCCGAATACTTAATCTTCCAACCATTAAGTATTTGCACTACTTTATCGGGTCGATTGGATAAGTCGGATGATGCGCTACGCTGTGAAGATAGGAGCACGACCAGACACAGTCTCAGCTGTAGCAGCCCTATTATATCCAGTCACTAATGGCTATGAATTAAATGGCTCACTCTGAACGTTACCTACGTTAGAGTTTTGTGATCCTAGCCCTCTAGTTATATTCTCCACTACCACTGTTTGCACTAGCTCTGCCATCTTTTCAGACAGAGTACTGAGCAGTCTGCGTTCCATAGCTAGCAGCGTGATAGCACTAGCCGAAATGACGCTTGAATTGCTCTCACCCCTCTCATTTGCATTTGCAATGAATCCTGAGGTTGACGCCAATTCCTCGGATACTTGTTGCTCACTATCCGTGTTTTTCCTATTCTTGGATTGACTTCGAGTTAGTCGATCCTGACTTTCTACTGGTTGTGACGCCTTCGGCCTACAAACCACTTTACAAATCGGACATTGCGCGCTTTTCTTCCAATGCGCTTCTATGCACCGCTTGTGAAATTCATGGGAGCATGCTGCTCGACATATCTCCGCGGCATTAATTTCCCCGTCACAAATCGGACACACTAAAATAGAGCTTCCTTCGGCTCCCATTTTGTACACTTTGGCCAATACAATCTTTAACCAAGAACTATTCGGAAATATTCTGGTTAAATCAGATTTAACCAAACTTTATAGCGATTGCAACCCAAACACAAGGAAAAAAATAAAACTGTAATAAAATCAAAATTATCACCAAATATATAATATGATAAAGAGAACATACGCCAAACTCATCAAAACTTCATAAAGATATGTGTTTTTCTCTAAGATTTTTTGAAAAATTTTTAAACTGAACTTTTTGCTGGATGTCACCCATCGTAGGGTATCGTTAATTATCAGTCTTCTCAGAAATAATAAAATTCTAGGATTAAATTCCAGTAAGATTGGAATCTACCCCAAGGGAAGCAGCTACATTCTTTAAGTCGGCCTTGGCCGGTTGCCTGTTCTAAGCCAGCTCCGTATTCCAGGTCGCGACTGAGAGAAGTAGAATGCCACTGGAGAAAGAAAGAAATAGAAATTGTAACAACTTTTTCTGGATCGAGCATCTCTCGCAAGTAATGCTTCGATATTCCGTACAGTTCAGTATGATTACGTTTTCTATTTAAAAATGGTGGCTAGTTCAATGAGTTGGTGCCTCAAACTGGGCCAGGGTTAGCCCAAAGCCTATACGCTACCTCTGTATTCCTCAGCTTGAGCAACACCTCATCATCTCTTCTAATTTTAGGGAAATACTCGCTTGAATATCAATTGTCCGGACAGCTAAGAATACTGACTATCCATACAACTGTATTCCAGGACAATTAAAACTCAATGAATATTTTTGCAAGTGTAGAATAAAAAAAAGGTCTTGAAAGAAATAGACAAGGATTTTGAATTTATTCTCTGTGAGTCTCAATGAATAAAATTTTCCATTAAGGCCCCTACACGTTGGGCGCCACTTTCTTTAATAATAATAATGAATTATAACTGTAGTGTGTAACGATACGAAATGTTCAAAGATTGGAGAGTCTGTTCTAGCGGGGCACGCTATAGGATCCGGCTTCTGCTCGTCGGCTTTGGGGGTGGAGGTCTTGCTTGACGGACTCTATCACTTACCACACATTACTATTATTAAATCCAGAATTGAGCGTGCTTGCGACAAATAGAAGGTACAGATAACTAGACCGGAAGAATTCAAAAATAAATTCGGAAAAGAAGAATTGCGGACAGACAGAGAGAAGACTAAAAATTTTAACAAGACACAGATGTTGTTGTGCTTGTGAGTTGCCCACCCTACCTATGATCACCGGCCGCTAGAGCATTGCTCTGGTGATCCCTTAGACACCCTACATCCGGGTAGACATCAGCTTAGTTCAAACAGAAAGATTAGAATTTCATGATTCAGTTTAATTCATACTTAGCGAAAACAAAATTTTGACTAAAATTAATATGTTTTAACATAATTTCCCGTTTCGGAGTTTCAAGCAAACCGATTGGTTATAAGCGAAAGGTTTAGGTAATTTTCAGTCGGAAGTATTGGTCAGTGAGCGAAAGTAAGCCAATATTTCAATTAATTCAATATATAATGCTATACTTAAAATTAGCAAAGATTATTATAATAACGAGGCGGGTGAAAATTAAAGTTAATAAAAATTCTAAATTACGAGATTATGGTAAGCGATACATGTGTTTGTGTGTTAATAAAACTTATTTAAATTAACAATTCTTATAATTTGTGAGTTAGTGAAAGCGTGGAACCAAAAAAAATCAGCAAGAATATAAAAAAAAATAAAAATATATGAAATCATACCGTAAACCAAAAATGATTTGTTAATGAGTTGAATTTTGGGATATTACGAATTTGCGTGTTACGTTAGATATATAAAAAAAGAAATCAGCTCTAATAAATTATTTAAATAAAATTCTTGTTAGGTCGGTTTCGATTGGTTCAATTAGTCGAGAAGATGTCATATGAAGTAATGAAAATTGTTATATAAATGTACAAATAAACCACTCACGGCATATCCATCGGCGAAAGATCGATCTCTGCTTAGGTTTGCTGTAAAAGAATTTGTCAACATAGTATTTCATGAAATTTGACCTTTGTACGAGAATGGTAATTTAAATAAATTGATGGCCAATTGCTTAGAGGAAATTTTCACACAAAAATAGAAGAAAAATAAAAAAAAATTCTTTTATATTCATACCAATTCAGATTGCTCGTTTCACTTCACTTTTCTTGCATATTTTCGTTTTTTTAGGTATACACTTTAGATTATTTAGTATTCACTATTTTTTTGTGTTTTCTTTTGAAGGGCAATTAAAACTAAAAATTAAAGGATAAAAATTAAATAAACTATAATATAAAAATAGACATTTTATTGGTTTTGATTATTCGACCAGATTGAGGTTAAGAGAATACCAGTTGAAGGGAAGAATGTGCCACAAGCTGGGCCAACAAAAATATAAAACTTTCGATAAATTCCAACGATGATTTTGGCTCAACAGCCTCAGGCTCTTATGGCTTCGGCAACTTCAGAATTCTATGCCCATGCGTACGGCTCGTCTTCCGGCAGAACAGATTGGATTTCTGCCACCTTTTAGGTTAGGTAGAAAACGAAGCGGCCATCTTGTTTTTTCTCACAATTTACTAAAGGGGACTCGGGGCGATCCTAACCTCCTCGCCTCCGCATGGAGGACTCCTGAGGTACTTGGTGTGGGCCGCCAACGAACTGCCTATTAAAACGGCCACAATAAGTACCCTGGACACAAAACAAAAATTTTTCCCATATTCACCTGCCAACTTCCAGTGGGATCAACACAGAAAAAAATTGAAAAATAGTTTCGCCGGCGTTCAGCAGCCAGCAAAGGACTCCAATTAGGCTGTCTCTTTTCGCTCTTTTTTTCCCGCACGCACTCGTCGTTCCGCACTAAACAAATGTCTTAGATTTGTGTATAAGAATAAATTCACTAAATCCGTCACATCCGAATATTCGGAACTTACAAGGATTTTTTTTAAATTTTTTGAATAACCAACTCGACTCAGCACTTGCCGCCTTTGTCCGCACCAAAAAAAACTTTTCCCCCGGAACGTGATTATATGCGCGTCTGCACTCTACGACGGTTTAGAACGAAAAGAACGTGAGCCACTTAACGTGCATTCCATCTAGGTTACAGGAAATGCAAAACAGATGATGTTACAGCTTTCCTAATCATCTCTGATGCAGCTGACCTTGCAGCTTTTCTAAGCATCCCTGATGTAGCTGTTCTTGCAATTCATAGAAACATCCCTGATGCAGCTGATCTTGCAATTTCTAAGCAGCCCTGCTGTAGCTGGGATTGCAATTTCTAAAACATCCCTGCAACAGCTGATCTCGCAATCTCTAAGCAGCCCTGCTACATCTGACATTGCAATTCCTAAGCGTCCCTGAAACAGTTGATATTGCAATGGTATTCCTTAGCTGTTTTATTTTACCTCTTCAGTCGCCGCTACAAGGCCCCGGAAGAATCAGGCTAGGTATAATCTCAATAGTACCCTAGACTGATAACGACTGAAGACGGGTTACTGACGAATGTCCTTGGCGTGGTAAGTACCGATTAATAGTCCCTGTAAGTCTTCTAATACGTAATAAGCATTTCCTACTTTTCTTCGGACTCTGGCTTTTACGAAGGATGGACCAAATTTGGCGTTGTACCCAGTTTTAAAACAACTTTGTTTAAAATTCCTTCTATACACTTCCTGGCCTACCGTGAAAGATACTATTCGGGATCGTAGGTTGTATTTCTTTTCATTTTCTTGATGCTTTTCTAGCACACGCTTACACGCCTTTTCTCGTACAATCTCAAACCAATCCGGGCGATCGAACTTTAATGAACGATCGTCCAACAAGTTCAACTTCCTTAAAAGAGAGTACGTTGTCCCCGAGGTAATCATATGTTGCCCAAACACCATGTAATATGGGGACGTACCTATACTATCATGAACCGAGGATCTCAACGCACAACTAATCTTATTCAAATACTCGTCCCAATCTTTCTGATCCGGCCGGATATAGGCTCGGATAGCTGAGATTACCGAACGGTTTACACGCTCGAGGCGTTAGCCTGAGGCGAATGCACAGCGGTGAGTGTATGACTAATACCATATTCTTGCATCAATTTTTGGAATGTGTGAGAACGAAATTAGACCCGTTGTCCGATACAATAGTCTCGGAATTCCAAAAGTCATAAACAACTCTCCTTCTAAATATTTTATCACCACGCTGGTATCGATTTTTCTTACTGCCTTCAGAAATACGTATTTGGTGAAATGATCTAGAACTATAAAAATGCCAATGTTACCACTTCGAGACCTAGGTATGGGCCTAAAAAGTCTACAAAAGACGTTGGAAAAACGCTGACTTTCCGGTGCTTTACCTAGTGGCGGTCGCAACACGTGATTTGGAGCTTTCGTCGATTTGTAGATCTGACATGAATTAATGTATGCCTTTACATCGGGCACGAGGCCAGGCCAGAAGTAATACCGTCTTACCCTCTCTATGGTCTTGTGCATCCCATCATGGGAAGCCAACGGATTATCGTGCGCTCTTGAAAGCACTTCTGGAACTAATCCTTTAGGGATCCAGAGTTTCCATGCAAATTCATCATGGATTTGCTCTCCCGTCAAATGTTCGGCTTTCCGATAAAGGTACCCGCTATCGGATCTTAGATCAGGAAAATTGTTTTGATTCGCACTAACTTTCTGAACTAGTTCCACGTACTCTAAGGACTTGAAGTGTTCAGAATTTAAATCCACCAGAAACCCTTCCCGCAAATCTATTGCAGCGATAACTTCCTCGTTGACTCGCGACAGTGAATCTGGAACGACATTGAGAGTTCCTTTCCGATGCTCAATCTTAAATCGATATTTCTGCAATGCTAAAGCCCATCGGGCCAACCGCGAATTTAAGTCATGGTTAAACATCAACCATTTCAATGACGCATGATCAGTGATGATCTTAAACTCCAGCCCTTCAACATATGCCCTAAAAACCTTCAAAGCCACTATCGCGGCCAGACACTCCTGCTCGGTAACTGTATAGTTGCGCTGAGCTTTGTTTAATTTCTTTGAGATGAATGCAATAGGACGCTCGTCTCCTTCCTCCGAGACTTGGACTAATACCGCTCCAACCCCTGTCTTACTCGTGTCACAAATGAATGGCGAACGGTTTCGAAAAATCAGGGCTACCCAACACTGGTGCCTCACTCAGACACTTCTTTAGTGCCTCAAAAGCTCTTATGGCCTCCTCTGTCAGGCTAAACTTCCGCTTTGTCGTCATTAAATCTGTCAACGGAGCAGCCACTGATGCGAAATTCGGAACAAACTTCCGATACCACCCGCACAGACCCATGAAGCTCCGTAGTCCCCGCAAACTCCGTGGCAAAGGGAAATTTCTTATTGCCTCCACCTTGTCAGGATCGGTACGAATCCCACCGTCTCCAATGATGTGACCTAAGTACTTTACCCGGCGCATGCAGAAGTGGCTCTTGCCCACATTAATTGTCAATCCTGCAAGCTTCAATTGTAAGGCTAACTCCTCAGAACTTCTAGATGTCTCTCAAAAGTTGCAGAGACTATTAATAAGCCGTCTAAATAAATAAACACCTCATTTCTGAGATGCGCTGGTACCACTTTGTCCATCAAACGGGACATCGTACTTGTCGCGTTACACAGCCCGAAAGGCATAACTTTAAATTGATAAAGTGGTCGTCCAGGAATCGTGAAAGCCGTTTTATCGCGAGATGCAACATCTAACGGGACTTGCCAATAGGCATCTTTCAGATCCAAACTGGATATAAATTTGGCTTTGGGCAAGCGACTAAAATTCCGCTGATTTGCGGAAGAGGATAAGCATTAGGGCGGGTCAATTTTTCGCAAAATCGTCCCCATAATCGGGATTTTTCGGTTATTCTAAAATGCTCACCATGAAACCATGTGCCGTGAAGTTAATTCGCAGTCCGCGCCGTGAAGCTTAAAGATTGCACTGGCATAAGGTATTTCGAGGTATTTAAGACATTTTAATGTATTTAAAAAAATACGCATTTTCCAATTATGTTGGAGTCAATTCTGATTCATTTTTTTACAACAAATTTTATAATTTTTTTTTTAAATTTATTTAACTTAAAATTTTTTTTTCAACAAAACCAACTAGTTGTACTGAGCCTCATATAAGAAAGTTAGCAATGCGTACGTAACTTTTAACGAAGTAAGGTATCGGTCTGAAAATTGAAATATATATTCAAAGGCATTTTAAGCAACTAAATAAAAGTGGGCGTGGCATGATAAAAGGCGGAATTTAATTTTATTTTTTATTATAAAGTTTATTTGCTTTCCAACAAGTAGGTAATTTTTGCAATTTTGTTGACTTGGAATATAACGTCATCTTATTAGAATCTCAAGTCTTTCCTTGACTCAATTTGAGGAACTTTGGAACGACTTTCTAAGGTCAATGACATAACAGCATCTCGATTCTGTGGCATAACTCGTCGTGAGACATGTGTTAACAACTGCACACATCGTTCGGTGCCCTGGGATAATTTACCAATAGGGACTTATGCTCTTGCCCCCACACCTACGCCACTGCTGTTGGTTGACAAGTTTTACCGCAAAATTAATTATCATTTAAATAATTTGTTATAAGAGGAATGCAAAAAAGCTTCACAAAAGCTTTAATATTACTATATTTCTAAAGCTTATCTTTAGAAAGCTTCTTATATTCTTCTTCTTATATTTCTTTGCAAGCAAATAAACTTTATAATAAAAAATAAAATTAAATTCCGCCTTTTATCATGCCACGCCCACTTTTATTTAGTTGCTTAAAATGCCTTTGAATATATATTTCAATTTTCAGACCGATACCTTACTTCGTTAAAAAGTTACGTACGCATTGCTCCAACTTTCTTATATGAGGCTCAGTACATGGCTAGTTGGTTTTTTTTGTTGAATTAAAAAAAAAATTTTAAGTTAAATAAATTTAAAAAAAAAATTATAAAATTTGTTGTAAAAAAATGAATCAGAATTGACTCCAACATAATTGAAAATGCGTATTTTTAAATACATTAAAATGTCTTAAATGCCTCGAAATACCTTATGTACCTCATAGTGCAATCTTTAAGCTTCACGGCGCGGACTAGAATTCATTTTAGACACATGGTTTCATGGTGAAATTTTCTTAGAATTCTTCGTAGATTCCGATTATGGGGGACGATTTTCACGATTTTTTGGACAGGAACAAATTGACCCGCCCTAATAAGCATCCTTCTCGGTGAAGCTGTTCACCTTCCGGCAATCGAGGCAAATTCTTACTTTTCCGGGCTTCGTCACGTTGACGATTGGGGACGACCAGGCGCTTTCAGACTCTTCAATTACGTTGAGCTGCAACATCCGGTCTATTTCCGCGTACATAGACGCTTCTACTGCCGGTGAAACCGGGAAATGACGTTGCTTGACAGGCTTGGCCGTACCTACATCTATCGTATGTGTTACTAAATTAGTTCGCCCTAGACCTTCTTTAGCAAAAGACGGAAAACAACTGATTACAGAACGTAGTTTGGATTGATCCATTTCGGATAACTTATGCTGGTCGACTTCAATTTTTCTGTTAGTGTCCGCAGACTCCAACTCAGAAATACTTAAGACTTTTGGCAGTAGATCATAGCTCTGCCAGAAGTCTATACCTAGATATAAATCCTGCTTTAGTGAAGGGACCACGTATATTCTCAGCATTCTTTTCACATTATTGTACTCTACCTCGATCTCTAAATGCCTCACTATCTGCTGGGATCTTCCATCAGCTGTTGACGCGTTTCCCTTGATTGTTTTGTACTTCTGGTTCTTTATCACTTCGGCCGCTAACATGCCCCCAAAACAACTTATTGAGGCGCCTGAGTCTAATAAACCGAAGACAGTTCGATTCAATACTCGAATGGGTACAAAAGGTCGAGGATCTCTTGATCCTGTAGTACGAGAGTTAATATAATCCAGACCAAACTGGCATTCCTGCACTCTTCGCCAGAATGTTTTGATTCGTGTTCCGCTCCGCGATTTTCTTTTTTTTAAGTCTGGTAAATTGTTAAATTCCGGGATATCCATATTATTTAAATTTTAATTTTATTATGAAGCCAAAGACTTGCATTTCCTGATAGCTCGTCTGTAGCCTGAATAGGGTCGACGATAACCTCTTCGACTATTCGTCGGTCATCGTTGCTTAGTTCCGGCCGGCACTCGAGGTCTTCTTTTTGGGAGGAAACTTCTGAGTGCGGGGTTGTCGGTTTTTTTAACACCGGGCACAACTTGGTTTGTATGTGTTGGCCGCCCGCAACCGTAACAGAAAACCCTCCGTTCCGATACACAATCTTGGTATCTGTGTCCCTCCTCGCGACAATTCCAACACACTAACGAGAAAGCCTTTACCTCCTTCTCGCTCTCAGAGTCAGTTTCTTCTTGAAACTTAGAATCTGTCGCGAACTCAGAAACTTCGCGCTTGAACGGAGTGCTTCTACCATATCCTTGACTGAGTTTTACATCTGACAAAAAGGCTTCGCGCCTCCGGCAAATCGCTCTCAACTCGGTCACAGATCCTATGTCGAGATTTAGAATTTCGTGCCTTATTTCCGGACGAAGGTTATTTCGAAGGACTCTTACTAATTTAAGAGAAGACCACGGCTGTTCAAGCTGATCCATGAGCTCCGATATCCTATCGTAAAAGGAATCAAAAGACTCGTCAGGTTTTGCTTGGTGCTCCTAACTAGCTCTTCTATGTCACCATCATCCCGGCTTTGTCGGAACTGTAGCCGTAAAGCCGTGCAGAAACTATCCCAACGGACCTCGCCATGAGCTTTGTGGTAACGCCAATAGAACTCATTGGCTTTCCCTTCAAATAAGACACTAGCATTTTTACATAGCATAGTGAAATTGCTAGCTAATGTTTCTCTTGTAAGAGCCTCGACACGATAAATAAAATTGTCCACCGACATTCCTCTCCCCGAATACTTAATCTTCCAACCATTAAGTATTTGCACTACTTTATCGGGTCGATTGGATAAGTCGGATGATGCGCTACGCTGTGAATATAGGAGCACGACTAGACACAGTCTCAGCTGTAGCAGCCCTATTATATCCAGTCACTAATGGCTGTGAATTGAATGGCTCACTCTGAACGTTACCTACGTTAGAGTTTTGTGATCCTAGCCCTCTAGTTATATTCTCCACTACCACTGTTTGCACTAGCTCTGCCATCTTTTCAGACAGAGTACTGAGCAGTCTGCGTTCCATAGCTAGCAGCGTGATAGCACTAGCCGAAATGACGCTTGAATTGCTCTCACCCCTCTCATTTGCATTTGCAATGAATCCTGAGGTTGACGCCAATTCCTCGGATACTTGTTGCTCACTATCCGTGTTTTTCCTATTCTTGGATTGACTTCGAGTTAGTCGATCCTGACTTTCTACTGGTTGTGACGCCTTCGGCCTACAAACCACTTTTACAAATCGGACATTGCGCGCTTTTCTTCCAATGCGCTTCTATGCACCGCTTGTGAAATTCATGGGAGCATGCTGCTCGACATATCTCCGCGGCATTAATTTCCCCGTCACAAATCGGACACACTAAAATAGAGCTTCCTTCGGCTCCCATTTTGTACACTTTGGCCAATACAATCTTTAACCAAGAACTATTCGGAAATATTCTGGTTAAATCAGATTTAACCAAACTTTATAGCGATTGCAACCCAAACACAAGGAAAAAAATAAAACTGTAATAAAATCAAAATTATCACCAAATATATAATATGATAAAGAGAACATACGCCAAACTCATCAAAACTTCATAAAGATATGTGTTTTTCTAAGATTTTTGAAAAATTTTAAACTGAACTTTTTGCTGGATGTCACCCATCGTAGGGTATCGTTAATTATCAGTCTTCTCAGAAATAATAAAATTCTAGGATTAAATTCCAGTAAGATTGAATCTACCCCAAGGGAAGCAGCTACATTCTTTAAGTCGGCCTTGGCCGGTTGCCTGTTCTAAGCCAGCTCCGTATTCCAGGTCGCGACTGAGAGAAGTAGAATGCCACTGGAGAAAGAAAGAAATAGAAATTGTAACAACTTTTTCTGGATCGAGCATCTCTCGCAAGTAATGCTTCGATATTCCGTACAGTTCAGTATGATTACGTTTTCTATTTAAAAATGGTGGCTAGTTCAATGAGTTGGTGCCTCAAACTGGGCCAGGGTTAGCCCAAAGCCTATACGCTACCTCTGTATTCCTCAGCTTGAGCAACACCTCATCATCTCTTCTAATTTTAGGGAAATACTCGCTTGAATATCAATTGTCCGGACAGCTAAGAATACTGACTATCCATACAACTGTATTCCAGGACAATTAAAACTCAATGAATATTTTTGCAAGTGTAGAATAAAAAAAAGGTCTTGAAAGAAATAGACAAGGATTTTGAATTTATTCTCTGTGAGTCTCAATGAATAAAATTTTCCATTAAGGCCCCTACACGTTGGGCGCCACTTTCTTTAATAATAATAATGAATTATAACTGTAGTGTGTAACGATACGAAATGTTCAAAGATTGAGAGTCTGTTCTAGCGGGCACGCTATAGGATCCGGCTTCTGCTCGTCGGCTTTGGGGGTGGAGGTCTTGCTTGGACGGACTCTATCACTTACCACACATTACTATTATTAAATCCAGAATTGAGCGTGCTTGCGACAAATAGAAGGTACAGATAACTAGACCGGAAGAATTCAAAAATAAATTCGAAAAAGAAGAATTGCGGACAGACAGAGAGAAGACTAAAAATTTTAACAAGACACAGATGTTGTTGTGCTTGTGAGTTGCCCACCTACCTATGATCACCGGCCGCTAGAGCATTGCTCTGGTGATCCCTTAGACACCCTACATCCGGGTAGACATCAGCTTAGTTCAAACAAAAAGATTAGAATTTCATGATTCAGTTTAATTCATACTTAGCGAAAACAAAATTTTGACTAAAATTAATATGTTTTAACATAATGTCCCGTTTCGGAGTTTCAAGCAAACCGATTGGTTATAAGCGAAAGGTTTAGGTAATTTTCAGTCGGAAGTATTGGTCAGTGAGCGAAAGTAAGCCAATATTTCAATTAATTCAATATATAATGCTATACTTAAAATTAGCAAAGATTATTATAATAACGAGGCGGGTGAAAATTAAAGTTAATAAAAATTCTAAATTACGAGATTATGGTAAGCGATACATGTGTTTGTGTGTTAATACAACTTATTTAAATTAACAATTTTATAATTTGTGAGTTAGTGAAAGCGTGGAACCAAAAAAAATCAGCAAGAATATAAAAAAAAATAAAAATATTTGAAATCATACCGTAAACCAAAAATGATTTGTTAATGAGTTGAATTTTGGGATATTACGAATTTGCGTGTTACGTTAGATATATAAAAAAAAAGAAATCAGCTCTAATAAATTATTTAAATAAAATTCTTGTTAGGTCGGTTTCGATTGGTTCAATTAGTCGAGAAGATGTCACACAAAAAAAAAATAGAAGAAAAATAAAAAAAAAAATTCTTTTATATTCATACTAATTCAGATTGCTCGTTTCACTTCACTTTTCTTGCATATTTTTATGTATACACTTTAGATTATTTAGTATTCACTATTTTTTTTTGTGTTTTCTTTTTGAAGGGCAATTAAAACTAAAAATTAAAGGATAAAAATTAAATAAACTATAATATAAAAAATAGACATTTTATTGGTTTTGATTATTCGACCAGATTGAGGTTAAGAGAATACCAGTTGAAGGGAAGAATGTGCCACAAGCTGGGCCAACAAAAATATAAAACTTTCGATAAATTCCAACGATGATTTGGCTCAACAGCCTCAGGCTCTTATGGCTTCGGCAACTTCAGAATTCTATGCCCATGCGTACGGCTCGTCTTCCGGCAGAACAGATTGGATTTCTGCCACCTTTTAGGTTAGGTAGAAAACGAAGCGGCCATCTTGTTTTTTCTCACAATTTACTAAAGGGGACTCGGGGCGATCCTAACCTCCTCGCCTCCGCATGGAGGACTCCTGAGGTACTTGGTGTGGGCCGCCAACGAACTTCCTATTAAAACGGCCACAATAAGTACCCTGGACACAAAACAAAAATTTTTCCCATATTCACCTGCCAACTTCCAGTGGGATCAACACAGAAAAAAATTTGAAAAAACTAGTTTCGCCGGCGTTCAGCAGCCAGCAAAGGGACTCCAATTAGGCTGTCTCTTTTCGCTCTTTTTTTCCCGTACGCACTCGTCGTTTCGCACTAAACAAATGTCTTAGATTTGTGTATAAGAATAAATTCACTAAATCCGTCACATCCGAATATTCGGAAACTTACAAGGATTTTTTTTTTTCGAACGGTTTCGAACGAAAATAACGTGAGCCACTTAACGTGCATTCCATCTAGGTTACAGGAAATGCAAAACAGATGATGTTACAGCTTTCCTAATCATCTCTGATGCAGCTGACCTTGCAGCTTTTCTAAGCATCCCTGATGCAGCTGTTCTTGCAATTCATAGAAACATCCCTGATGCAGCTGATCTTGCAATTTCTAAGCAGCCCTGCTGCAGCTGGGATTGCAATTTCTAAAACATCCCTGCAACAGCTGATCTCGCAATCTCTAAGCAGCCCTGCTACATCTGACATTGCAATTCCTAAGCGTCCCTGAAACAGCTGATATTGCAATGGTATTCCTTAGTTGTTTTATTTTACCTCTTCAGTCGCCGCTACAAGCTCTTCCCAAAGAGCTATTACAGTCTCTTTCACTATAACTGAAACAGAAGTCCTTCCAATTTTAAATGAATATGCCAATGATGAGAAAGATGCTCCAGTAGCTAAAAATCTGTAATTACGGATAATTTTCGACGTTATTCTAATTAATTAATCAAATTTGTATTTTAGAAGACGGCTTAAAAAAACAAATGGAAGAACCTCCGGGACCAATTCCGCAACGAATGGAAAAAAATTCCTATTTCAAAATCTGGCGACTCTGGTGTTTCAGAGGAGGCTTACAGCAATTATACTTCTTGGCATCATTTTAATAGTCTACTCTTTTTAAAGGACCAAATAAAACCTCGTAAATCGGTTGGTAATTTTGAAGCATCACAATTAAGCCTTGAGCCATCTTCTTCAGGATTTGCTTCTGAATTGTCTCAAGATGAGATCATCTCTGAAGAGATTCACGAGCTATGTGGAGATGAAACACCAAAAAAAAAAAGAAAAAGAAGTTGAATGCCTCAGAGGAATTAGTAGCTATTGAGCAACAAAAACAAATGTTGCTTGAAAAGAAAATTAATAACAACAAAGAGAAAGACGTCGACGAGTCATTTTTCGATAGTTTAATACCGTATATGCGGAAAATGGATCCGATGAAAAAATTATTATGCAGAATGGAAATACAGAAGACTATTTTTAATTTTTCTTTCGATTATAGTACTGATGATCTTCCTAAATCGTACTTTAAATACTATAATACATACATAATAAATATAATTGAAATATATTCCAAACTAACCTCAATGTTATTATTAATTTTTGGCAAGGCAGTATGGGTTGTGTAATAAAATTTGGCCAATGCTTCTCCAGCCGACTACTAATTTTATTTAATATGTAGTCAAAAGTCGAAATAGACATCCTTGAATAGTTACAAAACTTTTCTGGGTGGTTTCGCAAGTCATTATATTATATAAATTTTTGAACTCTCCTTTTTCATTTCTACTGCAGTTAAGCGGGTGGACACCCCTTTTTTTAACACAAAGTTAAATGAAGCAAAAAAATCTTCATCCGAATGCATCACCATCATATTAATAACTGAACATATTAATAACTAAAACAATGTAGCTTGCTCTCGCAAGGCTCTCACTCTGACATCTTCTCTGTTGCATTCTTTGACTTAATTACCGTTTATTTTCAAACCTTACAAAATAACAATGTAGCTCGCTTCTCGCAAATCTCTCACTCTGACATCTTCTCGCTTTGCTCATCGCTTCTCGCATCGCTTCTCGCGCGCACTCTGACATCAGCCTAAGTGGAAGGCAAAGAATTTGGAGGAGATTGCGGTATCAGTAGCGTTAGCTCACTTGGCTCAAATTGATAATAATTTGTTGCGTTGGTTTAAAACGAATGTGACGACTCGTAATGAGCTGCAGCAGCAGCTACAGGCTTACGTTTTCAAGAAGCGTAACAACGTGAAGGACGGATATTCGACGGGTCCGATAAGAAGAAGACAAGAATGCAGTCGCAGGTAAAGTGCCAAGTGGAAAGGCTGGCCACAAATATGCAGAATGCCGCTCTCGAATGGAGAAAGCATCAGCCCCAGCAGAAAGGAGTTATAGCGTGAGCAGCACG